>NC_054083.1:9504903-9684506 GCF_017562075.2 Anopheles merus
CATACATGAACCAGTCACTTTACTTTTTTGTTCCTTTGCATGGTAGAAACGGTAACGTGACTTCCATTTCCTCATCAAACAGTCCATAGGTGTATCTAAAATTACACTAATTTCACGCCATGCGTCATGCTTTTTGGTTTCATTTTGGAAGCCTGAATTTTTACGGTTCCATATGCAGCTTCTTTCTTCGATCAAACTTATCATGAAAAGAATGGTATCTTGATCCATATCCACTTTTAAAAACATAAACAACATTCATGAGAATTGTGGAAAAATTAAACACGGAAAAGGTAAACAAAATACTAACCACCGCTTCTAGTTTTTGCTGTGTAGCTAATGGTTCCATTTCTTTTAATCTTCGATGCACGGGATCACTATTTTTAAATAAACGTTTGTTCCGCTTGCTGTTTTATTTGCTATTGCGTAGATAGTGCTGTTAAACTGATGATGGAATGTTTTCTTTCTTGGATGTTTTCTTTATATCAGGGTTGGGTAGGGTTGTGTAGGGATTGAGATAGGACAGGGAAGTAATAATAATAAAAAAAAATAAAAATAAAAAAAAAATAATAATAATAAAAAAAGGAAGCAGGCGATGAACTAATAAATCAGTTGAATGAGAAGGAGTAATACTGATAGGAACGGTTAATAATAATATTCAAAACAAAAAAATTGAATTACCCTTGCAAGAAAATATTTAATCAAGCAATTTGCTTGAAAGGGCGAAAGAGCTTCAAGCGCAAGACAGGCCGGGCGAAACGGGAAAGTAAAGGAAGTCGGGGAAGACGGACGTCAGTCTTGTGGTTGATCAATTGAAGTAAGGTTGTGGGGAGGTTTAAAGCGAAGAAATAAAGAAAAAAGTTGATAAAAGTAAAAAAAAAAAAATTGATAAAATTTAAGAAAAATGTCCATCGATCACGACAATGGCGCAAGTCGGTGAGTTGTGAGTAAAGAAGGTCTCGACAAGAATGTAGCGCGTTGAATTCAAGTGAAGATCGTCATAAAAATACGACGCACGCGACACAGAAAATGGCGGTGCCCTGTCAAGCGGATAAAATATTGTACAGTTTTCATCCACAATACTTTTTTTATATAAAGACCCCGTACGATTTTAGTTAACACTTTAAAATTCTTTAATGATCATAAATAAGATATTACGGATTAAAAATATACTCGTGTGTGAGCGTCGATATATACGATATACGACGATATTATATACATATACATGTATGTACAAGTACGTCTTTGCCAAAGTAAAGGCGGAAAGAAAGTGTTACAATATGGCGACGTGTAGTTTCCAGTGCAGAGAAATAATAAGTCGCGATTTTTCTTTTCGAAAATTGCGCAACTGTTTTCTATTATTTTTTAGAGAAGGAACTGTAATTTCGAAGACATACTTATAGAATTATAACATAGTACGAAGCTCGCGCGTGTGTGTCTGTGCGTGTGCACGTGTGTATGTATATGTGTGTCCCGGTAACAAAAAAAAAAAAAAAAAAAAAAAACCACACGATCACGTAAATAAAATGGAGGGTTCAAATTTTAAAACAGAAAAAGTTGTACAACGTAACATCTTCTTTATAATAGACGTTTTTTTTCACATTGTCTTACTATTAGTTATTTACATCGGTTTTTTTTAAACAAAAATATATTAAATTTTAATAGCTTAAAGTAATACATATGATAACTGTGTAATATATACGCGCGTACCTGTGCGCACCGGGCACTTGTGTGCATGTACATACTCATGTGCATATGCAAGCAATAATACGCTTATCAAAAAAAAAACAATACCTAGACTAGCAAATCCTGAGTGATTTGGCAATATTGAAAATTCAAGAATACAGCCAGCTCCCTGAGAGGACGGTACTTCCCTGAGAGGAATTTCTTGAAAAATTAACCATGTATCCCTGAGAGGACACTGTTTCCCTGAGAGGAATTTCCAGAAAAATCAACCATGTATCCCTGAGAGGACACTGTTTCCCTGAGAGGAATTTTCCGAAAAATATATATTAAAAAAAAAACAAACAAAATGCATGACATAGACACATCTTGTTTCCGAGACACGTGAACCCGAGATAAATAGTATAATTTTAAATCAAATTACAAACAACAAATAGTTTTATCTCTTTTCACGGATATGTACCCAAAAATAATTTAAGTTTAAAAAAAAATAATAATAATAAAAAATACTTTATGCATCACAAATTACCCCCATTTAAATATCATACTTAAATACTCAACCGTACGTCTCGGGAACGCGTAAACTCGCACCTTACGAACAGGCTGTGTACTTCTAGTATTAACTTCTGACGCGAACGATACGGTCTCAGCACCTCTATCAGCATTCCATAATACTTAACAGAACTATATTTTGGTTTGTCTTCATAGTTAATTTATTTATGGCGGTATTATTTTCGCGTTTTGTTAATATTTTATCATAGCATGACACAGGCCAACATTGATGCATTAACGGAGGCTTTATTAGCAGAAAAAAACAAGAATGCCCTCTTGGAGAAAGAACTCAAGGAAACTCGTAAAAAGATCCGGCATAACACCTGGATAGAAGAACCTTCGGAAAATCAACCGTTTGACCCCGAACCATACGGGTCCTCGACAATGATCCAAACACCAGTACAGTCTACTAACGAACTTTCGATGCTTACGTCGATGTCATTCGCCTCGTTACAAGTTTCCACTTGTACTCCCAAGGAAGGAGAGGAAGTGGATAAAAAATCCTTCGAACGATGGAAGGAACAGCTCGAAGCAGCAATGAAATTCGCAGGCATTTTTAACGAAAACATGAAAATGAATGCTTTCAAAATGAAAGCAGGTTATTCCTTATTAGATACTCTGGAAGCTACATCACCGAATGATTCATCGAGCGATGCAAATTTATTCCCGTATACTAATGCAATGGAAAGGTTGCATAAATACTATAGCTCACACGATTACGTTTTCCTACAGCGACAAAAATTACGCTCTATGAATCAGAATGACGGCGAGTCCGATTTAACATACGTAAAGAAAATAATTGACCTAGCAAAGCTCTGCAATTACAAAGAAAACCAATTGATAGAAACAGTAGTCGACGTGATCCAAGCACATGCTACTAATCCAAGAGTCCGTAAGACAGGAATAAAAGTTCTAAGGAAACGTGGATCAATAACAGATCTTTTGGACAAAGTGCGAGAATGCGAAATGGAACAAATGAACGATATAAATTTCGCAAGGACCCACCAGCAAAACTCACAAGTCCAACCATCAGCACTAGTGGCCGCCGTGTCCAACAGCTCTTACCATAACAATGGGCCTCGTATGGGAGGATTCCATCGCGGTAACTCACTGTACCATCAGAAATATTGGGGCATGCAAAGCGGAAGAGGAACATCTAGACTAACACCATCGCGGTTTTCATCAAATAGACCTTCCGGAGGTCGTCGCGAACAATGTGGAAGATGCACTAGCAACTATCATTCTTCTGAGAACTGCCACGCCATCAGCAAAAGATGTCGCAACTGCCACACCGTAGGGCACATCGAACGTGCATGCCGTCAGGGGATTCAGGATAAAACCAAACGTCGCGCAGAGGAAGAAGAAGCAGGATCACCAGCAATTAAGACCCGGAAGATCGCGGCAATTATGGACAGCAATAACACGCCCGAAACAACCAGTGATAAAGAGATCGTAAGTGATATACAATCATCTGATCTTATCTGACCGCTCGATCAAATTATATATTCCTATACTGAATTCTATGATTTTTCTATTCACTCACATTCTAAAATTTATTCACGCTTCTAAATTGTTCACAAAAGAGAATTCCAAGAATTAACGCCTTAAAATTTTTTTATGGTTTGCAACTGACGAATTAGGTAAAAAAAAAAAATAAATAAATAAAAATAAAAATAAATAATATTAATACAGCGATAGTACTTACAGTTTCTTGTTAAAAAATATATTCCACAAGCTACAACTATATTTAACATGTTACACCTAACTTACCTATTATTAGTCCGGGACGAGATACCGGAACGGAACGATACTAAATTAGAGTACGGATAGTTATTATATTCTATTTGCAGGAATATTTTATACAGGTACATGCGTATGTACGGACATGGGTATGGGTATACGGCGTACACGTATATATGTGCGGGTGGGCGCTTATATGTACACACGTATATACATAAACCAGACATACTGAATTTTAATGTACTTCCAGGATATAATGAAAGTGGCGAGTAAAGACAGCTATTTACAGTTAACAAAGTCCCCTGAACAGACAACCGCTATAAATAATGACCAGTTGTGCTCAGTCGAGAAGGGAATCGACAACGAAGGCTTTATTGTCGGATATGTCGCAGGCGTCCCTGTGAATTTCATGATTGACTCCGGAGCGGACGTGAACACAGTAGCTGAGGATATTTATGAAGAGTTAAGAGCAAGTGACCCTAGAACGAACCCGATATACAATATAAAAGATGGAACCGATCGGACATTGAAAGCTTACGGGGTACAGAAGGAAATTCCTGTGGTTGCTTCCTTCATAGCCGAGCTCTACATATCTGAAGAACGCCCAAGATCTTTAGAAAAATTCTACGTTATTGCAAAAGCAAAGCCTTTACTTAGTAGAAGTACAGCAATTAGATATAGCGTGCTGCAATTGGGCTTGAACGTGCCAGTAAAATGTTGCGCATCAGAAATCTATAATCGGTTGTTACCGGGAGAAATACTGACGATATCAATGTCGGGAGAGTTCCCAAAATTCAACGTTGCTCCTGTAGTTCTCTCATACGATCGAAGTTTACCACCATCTCGAAACGTTTTTACCAATATACCAATCGCTTTCAGAAACGAAACAGAAAAGCGTTTAGAGGATCTCTTATCCTCCGGGATTATAGAACGCGTAAATGAACAAATGGACAAGTCTTTTTGCTCGTCACTCCTGGTAGTACCGAAGGGTAAAAACGACATCCGACTAGTCGTTGATCTTCGAGGACCAAATAAATGTATCGTAAGATCGCCGTTCAGAATGCCAACGTTGGAAGCGATACTATCAAAACTAAACGGGGCATCATGGTTTTCGACCATAGATTTGACTAGTGCCTTTTTCCACGTTGAGCTCCACGAATCTTGTCGTCATCTAACGAATTTCTTCGCTGGTAACGGTACTTACCGTTTCAAAAGATTGCCGTTTGGATTATGCAACTCACCAGATATCTTCCAGGAACTTTTACAAACCGTCGTCCTGGCTGACTGCCCAGGAGTCCTTAATTACTTAGACGACATTCTAGTGTTTGGCTCTACTAAGAAAGAACACGATCGACACTTAGATTCAGCCCTTTTAAGATTGCGCGAACATAATGTCCGTTTAAACGACAACAAATGTATATTTGGTGCAAGGTCCGTTAAATTTCTGGGATTCAACTTATCTGGTGACGGATGGAGAGTAGAGGACGACAAGAGAAAAGCCATCGAGAACTTTCGTAGACCGGAATGCTTATCCGAAGTCAAAAGTTTCTTAGGGCTAATGAATTTTGCAGAACGTTTCATCCCTAAAAGAGCCGAAAAAACAGAGAGACTAAGAACTCTTGCCAGATCAGAGACTTTTTACTGGACGAGGGAAGAAGAAAATGAATTTCAATTTCTGACTAGGGAAGCTCTTAACGCAATTAATAGACTTGGATATTTTGATGAAAAGGATACCACAGAACTTTATGTTGACGCGTCCCCAACAGGACTCGGCGCAGTACTTGTACAATTTAACGACGCAAAAACACCACGTATAATAGCTTGCGCTTCCAAATCACTCACATCATCAGAAAAAAGATACCCTCATACGCAGAAAGAAGCTTTGGCAATAGTATGGAGTGTAGAAAGGTTTACCTATTACTTGATAAACAAATTCTTCACAATTAGAACAGACTCTGAGGCTAATGAGTTTATATTCGGCAGCTGCCAACGTACGGGTAAAAGAGCGATTACAAGGGCAGAAGCATGGGCTCTTCGTCTTCTTCCATATCAATTTAATGTAGCTAGAATACCCGGAGATTTGAACGTTGCCGACGCACTTTCACGATTGATCGGTAAGTCTCAAACAGACGACGCGTTCGATGAAGATAACGAAAAACATTTGCTATATGCACTGGACGCTGGCGATATGAATATCTCATGGACAGATATACAAACATCATCCGAATCAGACGAAGAACTGCTAGCTGTTAGAACGGCAATTCAAAACGGGAAGTGGATAAAATCCCTCCGGCGATATGAGGCAGAAAGCAAAAACCTCGAAACATTAGGACCTATCGTTTTCAAGGGCGACCTTATAGTACTACCTACAAATCTTCGTGCTAGAGCACTAGAAGCGGCCCATCGAGGTCACGTCGGTTGTGGGGCTACAAAGAAGATACTGCGAGAATTCTTTTGGTGGCCGAATATGTCGAGGGAAGCAGCGGATTACGTGAGTAATTGCGAGACCTGTATCGTAGTCTCGAAAAGGAACCCACCTATACCCTTATCATGTAGAGAATTACCTAACGGACCGTGGGAGATTTTACAGATCGATTTCCTATCCCTACAGGGTTTTGGATCGGGGGAGTTTCTGCTGATCGTAGATACGTATTCTCGTTATTTGCACGTGTCAGAAATGAGACTGACAAATGCTAAGAGTACCAACGCAGCCCTATCTAAAGTCTTTTCAATATGGGGGTTGCCTTTAATTGTCCAAAGCGATAATGGGCCTCCTTTTCAGAGTTCGGAATTTATTCAATATTGGGAAGCTAAAGGGGTTAGGGTTAGAAAATCAATACCCCTAAGCGCACAGTCGAACGGAGCGGTAGAACGACAGAACCAAGGTGTCATTAAGGCGGTAGCAGCAGCAAAAGCAGAAGGAAGGAACTGGAGAATAGCATTGGACGAGTACGTCCATACTCATAACACACGAAAACATCACTCGCGTTTGGGAATAACACCCTTTGAACTGCTAGTGGGATGGCGGTATCGAGGCACCTTCCCTTGCTTGTGGAGGTCCAAGTACGAACCGGATAGAGACGAGGTACGGGAAAATGACAACTTATCAAAACTAATAAGTAAACAGTACGCAGACAAACATCGAGGAGCAAAAGAAAATGACATCGCAACCGGCGACATAGTTTTAACAGTTACTTCTCAAAGAACAAAAACCGATCCTACCTTTTCCAACGAAAGGTACACGGTATTAACGAGAGAAGGCGCCAAGGTTGTTATCGTAGACGGGTCCGGGAATAAGCTAACTAGAAATGTCCGAGATGTCAAGCGCGATCCAAATATTAGTGATAACTCTTCAGTCGAGGATCAGGGAGTAACAGAGGAAGATTGTTTTACAACGCTACCAATGTCTGTTTCACAACAAGTTACCGATAATAGAAACAAGGTAGAATCTAGACCTAAGAGAGACATTCGCATACCGGAAAGATTCAAAAATACACTAATGTACCATATTTGTTGATTAAGAGTAGAGGTGACGTAGGATGTAGGGATTGAGATAGGACAGGGAAGTAATAATAATAAAAAAAAAAAATAAAAAAAAAAATAATAATAAAAAAAGGAAGCAGGCGATGAACTAATAAATCAGTTGAATGAGAAGGAGTAACACTGATAGGAACGGTTAATAATAATATTCAAAACAAAAAAATTGAATTACCCTTGCAAGAAAATATTTAATCAAGCAATTTGCTTGAAAGGGCGAAAGAGCTTCAAGCGCAAGACAGGCCGGGCGAAACGGGAAAGTAAAGGAAGTCGGGGAAGACGGACGTCAGTCTTGTGGTTGATCAATTGAAGTAAGGTTGTGGGGAGGTTTAAAGCGAAGAAATAAAGAAAAAAGTTGATAAAAGTAAAAAAAAAAAAAATGATAAAATTTAAGAAAAATGTCCATCGATCACGACAGGTTGTGTATTTGCCAAGCCAAGTGTAGTTTGTGTGTGGAAGTGTGAAATTGTGTGTTTTGTTTTTTTGTTGGTGACGGATGATTCATTCCCGCGGGAACAGTTGTTGACCAGGCGGGGTGAAACTTTTTCGGTAAATAAATAAGAAAAGATTATGGATTATGGGTTATTTTGCAAAGCCAAGTGAGAAATGTTGCACCGGCGAACCAACTTCACTACGAACGAGGCAATGAATATGTGTGTTTCAAATCGAGTTTTAATCTAGTAGCAGCTGTTTTTGTTATTCGACTTCGATTTGAAAAAAAAAAACCAAAGCATTTGTTCACAAGCTGTAACGTGTGGTGAGTGTATATTTAAATTAAATGAAACATGACAGTAGGCAAGTGTAATTTGATAGCTATGGTCCCGTGCTATAATCGTCAAATCTCACATGTCCGGCATGAGATTAAATCTAGAGTGAACCGTCCCCCTTTATTATGGACTAACTATTGCAAGGAATTGTGTGGACCATGTTTGATGCGTATTATGACATGTGTAACAGGTGATGTGGACGAATAAAATAGTGCAGATTAAATTGTAATATGTAAAGAGCGTCTTAGAATTTGCTATGTAGGCAGGAACACCCTTGATGCTGGTGCAACATTGCTAGAAAAAAAAACATTACTAATATTAGCTGGCATCAAGAATAAATGAACTCTATTTAACAGTCGTTTAAAGTTCATTTTGGTTTAACCGAGTTCATTTCTTGTTCATTCCTGTTAAAATAAACGATCGTCAAAACAGTTAACGACTGCTCGATATCGCATATAGGCAAACACGGGGAAAAAAATCGAGCAGTATAATAAAACGACTGTTAATTTATATCGTAGCGCTTTGCTCTGTAATGGGATGGGATCCGAAGCCCAGTGAGGGATAATACAGGCTCTCCCATCCAACTCCTATTCCGGCACGTCCTCGTCGTGCAGAGTGGTAACATGTGTCACCACATATCCAAGCTTGGGTACACGGGCTTGATCTAACCCCTTAGGCGGATGGTGGCATATGGCAAACCAGGAGGGGGGTGGGTATCCCGGGAAACCGGTTGCCTGAACGTCGGGGGGGCAACCCGACGCTAAACAAAACGGTCACGTGGGCGCGGGGCCAGTCACCCAGTCCCATGAATCCTCGACTACGGAAAGCTACAGAAGAATTCGAAACAGAACCAACGATACCGACCCAACGCAATGCCCCCGGACAACGATCAAAATGGGCTCATGGAACGTACGCACTCTTAGCAAAGCCGGAGCCTTGACGCCCTAAGCATGGACCACACTAAGCATGGACCTCGTAGCTTTACAAGAGATTCGGTGGCTAGGGAACGGTGTGCACAACAGGCGTGGTAAGCATTGCTACGACATTTATTACAGCTGCCACGACCGCCAACGCGTTTTCGGAACGGGTTTCGCCGTAGGTCCCCAGCTAACCCCGCAATCATGGATTTCAAGGCTATAAACGATAGGCTATGCACCCTGCGCATGCGAGGCAAATTTTTTAATATAAGCCTCATAAACGTTCACGCCCCTACCGAACATAAAGAGGAAGAGGAGAAGGACCTTTTTTACGGCCGCCTCGCTAGAATCGTAGATGCGTGCCCCAGGCATGACCTCATAATCATCCTGGGGGACTTCAACGCAAAAGTCGGTACCTAATTCATACATGGGCGCACCCTCGTGGAGAATCCTTCTACCAGATCGACCACGTGTTAAAAAGCCGCTGACGACAGTCGAGCCTGTTAAACGTCAGAACATATCGAGGAGCCAATATCGATATCGAACTACTTAGTTGGCTTAGTGATACGTTTTAGAATCGCCCGCCCCCGCGCCAATGGGGGCCGAGAAAACACGCAGCCTCGGCTCAACACGGACTCTCTAAGGGACATTACTGTCCAACAGGAATTCAAAGCCGCTTTAGACGAATCTTTACTACCAGAAAACAGTTATGAAACTACGAGCGAGAGGTGGAACGCTCTAAAAACAAAAATAATAAACTGTGCAAGAAATATACTCCCACCACGTCGTGGCAACACCAAATCTGGCTGGTTCGACGATGAATGCAGACAAGTGACCGAACGTAAGAATACTGCATACCGAGCAATGCAGCAACGGCATAGAACGCGGGCATGCGCAGAGGAATATTCACGGTTCAGACGCGAAGAGAAACGAGTTCACCGCTCCAAGAAGCATGCTTTGGAAGAGCAAAACATGCGGGAACTCGAGCAAACCAGAGAGGCGTAAGGACTGACACGTAAGTTTTACCAAGCGATAGCAGGTCACCTAATCAACGTTGTACCTAAGGTTACCTGCTGTCTCAATAAGGATGGAGATCTGGTTAGTAACCAGCCGGAGGTCCTCTGGCGGTGGGCTCAGCACTTTGATGAATTACTCAATGACCAGTTTAGCGAACAGCTAGAAGCGCCACTAGCAGATAGTGTCATGCTACTGCCAACTAGCATAGAAGAAACACGAAAGGCTATCCGTCGGCTTAAAAATAACAAGGCACCCGGAACCGACGGAATTGCAGCCGAACTGGTCAAGAATGGAGGTGCACGACTAGAAAACGAGATTCATCAAATTGTTACTGAGGTGTGGGATAGCGAATCGATGCCTTGTGACTGGAATCTCGGCATCATCTACCCCATATACAATAAGGGAGACAGGTTGGACTGCAACAACTACAGGGGTATTACGGTGTTGAATACCGCCTATAAAATATTCTCCCTGATCCTTCAGGATCGCCTTGTCCCGCACGTCGAAGAGATAGTTGGAAACTATCAAAGAGGATTCTGAAACGGAAAATCAACCACTGATCAGATCTTCACCATGCGGCAGATCTTGGAGAAGATGGCTGAATACAGAAACGACACATACCATCTCTTCATTGACTTCAAAGCCGCATATGATAGCATAGCCAGGGTAAAACTGTATGACGCTATGAGCTCTTTTGGAATCCCGGCCAAACTGATAAGGATAGTTAGAATGACTATGACTAACGTCACATGCCAGGTGAGGGTGGATGGAAAACTCTCAGGACCTTTTGCTACCACCAAGGGTCTGCGCCAGGGGAATGGGCTTACCTGTCTCCTATTCAACCTGGCGCTAGAGAGGGCCATCCGCGATTCGAAGGTGGAGACTACGGGAACCATCTTCTATAAGTCAATCCAGATCCTGGCATACGCTGATGATATAGACATCATTGGTCTGCGGCTCTCCTATGTAGCAGAAGCCTACCAAAGGATCGAGCAGGCGGCAGAGATCCTCGGATTGATGATAAACGAGGCAAAGACCAAATTGATGGTGGCAACATCAGCGGGTCTACCAATAAATAATCAGAATCTACGTAGGCGTGACGTGCAGATAGGTGAACGCACTTTTGAAGTCGTCCCACAATTCACTTGGGTCATAGGTCAGCAACGACAATAGCATGGAAGCTGAGTTGCGCGCAAGGATGCTGGCTGCCAACCGGTCATTCTACAGCCTGAAAAGCAGTTCACCTCAAAGAACCTGTCGCGACGGACGAAGCTGGGACTATATAGTACCTATGTAGTTCCGGTACTCACATACGCCTCTGCGACATGGACACTGTCCAAATCTGACGAAACCCTCTTAGCCGCGTTCGAGAGGAAGATGCTCAGAAGGATACTTGCCCCGTATGTGTGGAAGGACAATGGAGGAGCCGATATAATGACGAGCTATACGAGATGTACGGCGACCTCACTGTCGTACAACGTATCAAGCTCGCCAGGCTCCGGTGGGCTGGCCATGTTGTACGCATGGAAACGGACGACCCAGCCCGTAAAGTCGTTTTTGGCCGTCCACAAGGACAGAGGAGGTGTGGTAGGCCCAAATTGAGGTGGCAAGATGGCGTGGAGGCGTCCGCCATTAAGGCCGGGATAACGGACTGGAAGACGAAGGCGCGAGACCGTGAGCGGTTTCGGACACTCCTGAGACAGGCGAAGACCGCAAAGCGGTTGTAGCGCCGGATAAGTAAGAGAGTAATTTGTATCGCATACGCTCTTGACAGTCGTTTGTTTAACGACGGCATAGGACCAGTCGTTAAAATGAACAAATGAACGATGCCAAATTCTACCAATTTTTAGCGACTCTGGTTAATTTTTAACGACTGTTAATTTTAAACCATTTTTTTGCGATGCCAGCTAATGTTTATACACCACATGATTTGAGAAATATTTCTAACGGTGATAAAGATCATTTTTGAACCATACGTTTAAGACATAATGTTTGGTTATACATCAAGTACAACTCAAGACAAATTTTTTTTTCTTCATATCAGCATAAATGTTGTACATGTAGTACGCACGAAGTAAATAAACTGAAACAACAGCTAGCTATGAGCGAAGCATTGAATAATAAATTAGAAGAGGAATTAAAGTATAACAAAAATGATGTAGTGCAAAGGTTAGAAATAGTTTTAAAACTTCGGCCTATCAACGAGAAGCGGTTCAAGAGTTCGTAACTGTGAGTCGTCCAAGAAAAGGTCTTCTTCCCAAAACCAATTTTGAATTCACTCCGATTCAAAACGATGAAGAGTTGCAAAATTTTGACAGACAGTTTGGTACTGATGCAGAGTACAAAGCAAAAGTAGTTCGTTATTTGCAAAGACAAGTAGATCGATCAGATGTGCTGAATCGTCTGCATCGATCAATAGAGTTGCTGTTTCGCAAAACCTTTTTCGCTATATTTTGTTGGATGGGTAGTTACGATAAGAAAAATCCCAAAACAGCGTTAACAATTTGAAAAACGTTATAAACCTGTTTCAAATAATCGGGTCAAATGAAAATATTATCCCTTCCAAAGCATTTGTAAAAATATTTCTTTAGCAAATATTGAAAAATTCCTAAAACGAATTCATGTCTCTGAACTCAAAACTACTACATGGTGTAAATAATGTTAGTGTTAATAATGATGATTAATCTTTATCACCCAATCAGCTAGAGTTCCGTACTCTTTCTTGTACATAATTGAAATCTATTTTGTAGGCAGTATGCCGATTCGTAACAATTTACAATTTCTTCGCTGTGGCATAATTGATAAAATTATGTGTATGTTACTACGTTAGCAAATACTAAGTGTGGACTGATATGTTAAACGAACTTATGCATTGAATATGAACTGATGACGAACTGAATGTAAAATAAGTATTTTTATTCGTTAAAAAAGATAAATATTTTCAAGGCAAAACATTTTTCCCAGAATTGTTAATGTAATGTAAATGTAACTATGCAAGTAGAATAGATAATATTGTTTTCT
Source organism: Anopheles merus (assembly GCF_017562075.2). Classification (NCBI taxonomy): domain Eukaryota; kingdom Metazoa; phylum Arthropoda; class Insecta; order Diptera; family Culicidae; genus Anopheles; species Anopheles merus. The sequence continues at coordinate 9,518,135 of NC_054083.1, forward strand.
TGTTTTCATTCGTACTTATTGTTTTATTTTTATTCTATATCAATGTATGCACAAGGGGAATAAATATAGTATCATTAGGGGTTGTTCCTTTAATACATACTAATTTACATTTAATAAAATCAGCATTTAATTCTAAACGAAAATTTTCAAGGCTTTCAGTGTTCCCCTTATATATAAATAACTCGCTTGAATCAAATGGCTCGCTAAATGCTAATCCTTTTACTGCGAGCTTTTGGCCACTTATGGACAGTCTACCACCGACAACCGTTTTCCGTATTTGTTGATTTATACTGTATGATGCAGCAGTCCTTTGTAAGAAACCAACAATTTTTCTCATTGTTCTGCAAATTGAAATATTCTCGGACATGAACAGTCGGTATTTTGTCTTTGGTGCAGATTGTAGGATATTTAACATTGCTACTTTCCTTTGGCATTTCGAATTCATCCAACTCTGAAAGTCTGTTGATGGCTTGCTCAAGATTCTTCAATCCACTATGAAGTAAATTTTTCAGGTATTGCAGCATGTTTTCTAATGAATAAGTTGAAATTTCTGACAAGGGTCCAAAACAATCAACGTCTTCAAAAACGTGCTGCAAATTGTGGATGTTGCTCGTCATATATCGCTCGTTATAGACTGTGGGGAAATCCGCTACGAATTTATCCAGCAGTTGTCCAGCAAGAGGCCATTTTTGCTTGTAGACTCTTGAAGATAGAATTGTTATAGCACAAAACAGCAGCAAGAAATGTTTGTGTACATTTTCTGGTAGATGATCTTTCAGTACTGCAATTGCTGGATAGTGGAGAAAAAATGCACACTAAGATGTTTTCCAGAACTTGATGTACTTTATATGCGATGCACTTCTGATGGTTGCCGAATCTTGTCCAATGCTTTATGTATCAACTCAATTTGTTGTTTGTTACAAGCTTTAATGCCCAACTTGCCGTCTCGCCATCCCAAAAGTTAACGCTTCATGATCCCGAGGTCGATGAGATGCAACCAATCTGCCACAATCAACACAACCACAATATCATGTCGAATTTTGCCAATCGCAAAAAAGGAGTCGGTATGATTCGGTGCCCAGGGTAATCATCGGCTCTGAGGCCTTCATCAGTTTTTATAGACGCGTTGATCCCACAAAATACCGTTGTTTTAGACTCCTTGTTGAATACTCCATTGTTAGTGCATTTCATACAAGATGCGTATCCAGTATGTCCTTTAACGCCTGAGAATAATTAAAAGTAAAATAAAATATAATTAATTTTGCTAGTCGTTTAAATGCATTAAATTATGTATCATGATTACCTTTTATAAAAGCCCTGGCTGGAGTGACAGCAACGATAGCACTTAGCTTAATGGTGATAAGTTCTCCGTTGATTTTGATTCCGTTAGAATGCAAAAGGTTTAATTCTTCTACCAACGGCCCGAGATACTCATCGAAGCTATCTGGCTTTTAAAGCCCACAGAAGATAGCAGCTGTCATAACCGATGCTTTGGGTAGTTCATTGATTTTACATAATATGGGCCAAAATTGCATACTACTAATGTTGTGCAATGGCAAACCATCTACAGAAACAGTCAATGATAAAGTTGTCGAAGAAGGCTTTTTAGTTCTGTAAAAATAATAAAGACAAACCAAATTGTTGGTATGCATTGTGAAATGGAAATTACAAAAATGAAATACGACTAAAAAAAATAATTAAGCTAGAATTTTGTGATGCCGCGATACCAATACTTTCCACCGCCAATCTCTTTTATTTGCGAAGACGGATTACGTTTCGTCCTCAACAAAGTTTTTGCAGTTGACGGAACTTTAACATTTGCTTTTTTAAACAATTTTAAACCCATATTTACGGACCTATGCGGTGCATTGCTCGACAAGGCCCAAAATCGAAGGCCATCTTCGATTAACATAGTATCTATGTTGCGAACACTGTCGTCTTCCACATCGCTGGAGTCAGATAAACTTTCGTCTGCGTTGGTAAGGTCAGACAGTTCCGGTAACTCCTCTGTTACCACTTGCTGCATTTCTTCTTCATCAGGTTTTGCAGTAGTGCAAGAGGCAGGTACGTCATGTTGCTTTGCTGAGAAATGCACTTGCTGCATTTCTTCTTCTTGAGGTTTTGCAGTAGTGCATGAGTACGTCATGTTGTTCTGAAAAAAAAAAAGAAAAAAGGTTTTAATAAAACATAACGTATGGTAGTTTTCATTACGTTTTTACTATTGTAAAACATAATGGTTTCTTTAACTTACTTTGACGACTCGGTCCAGCCTCCATTTTATCCTTTTTGTTCACTTTCATTTTCATATGCTTTGCCGCACTGCGATAGAAACCACCACTTTTACGAGAACGATTACGGTTCGCCATGTTGTACCTGTTTCGGTCTACACTTTCAGTTACTTTGTATATTTTTTAATAGAAGCACTGTTCACGAAACAACTGACACGATAGCACTTTCCGTCGTTTGAAATAGAACTGAATTTCAATAAAAAATATTTACCCTTATTACACGGTTTTGTATGCAGGTGTACAGATATAGAGTTTATATGCTGGCACAAAATATGATGTGCTGTCTATAGTGTTTTACCCGTTTTGACAATGATCACGCTGTCTATGCGTATTATTTCACCGATTGAAAATGAACCTGTTTTGTTAATATCAGATTTTATTATGCTTCACAATCCGCTATCACACACACGTGGTTTTACTCCTTAATATTGTTCGCGACTGCGCTTTCTCTTCTGGATCATATCCTTTTCTGCTATAGCTTATAAGTCTATACCAAAGGATAGATACAAAAAATCCCTAATGCAAGAGCAGTACCGCAATATGCTCTGCATCAAAATCTAATACGGACGTCACACGAGGCGTAAACTCAAAAAGTTTACGCGTAAACTGAACTGCCAGGCGTAAACTTCATGTCAAAAAGATTTCAGGTCCGAGAGGGTAAAATCTTGGCGTAAACTTTGAGCGTAAACTTTTGGCAGATAAATTTACCGCGCGCTTTTCATCGCACATGGTAAACAAACGAAAAACAAAAAGCGAGCGGTATGTATACAACTTTTGTGTGTGTTAAAAAGAATCAGAAAATTGAATTTTTAAATGGTTTTAATATAATTTTAGCAATGGAAAACACACAAAAAAACAGTCCGGACCTACGCAAAACAGGTACTTATTTATAAAAGTAGCTAGATATCTCACTATACTGTACTTACATATTCGGTCCTATTTGCCGGCGCTCCATAAACTAGAGATGGGTTCTCCGGATCTCACCCACGGTTCCGCTCCGATTCCGGCAAGTATGATTCCGATTCCGATTCCAGAGAGAAGGAATCGCTAGTTCCACCGGAATCATCCGGAATTGTCCGGAATCTTCCAGAATCTGCCGGAATCGTCCGGAATCGTCGGAATCGTCCGGAATCGTCGGAATCGCCCGAGATCGTCGAGAATCGGCTGGAATTGCCCGGAATCGACCGGAAAGTCTGGAATTGACCGGAATCGTCCATTTTGTTACATTAAATTTTCTTCGACGTTTTTATAAAATATCAAAACAACACACAATGGCATCTTCATCAGCAATCCGCCGGTAACAACGTTTTGACAGCAAGTTTACGCATCAGCGCTATTGATCGACCAAAAACGCTGTCACACGAAGCTTAAACTTTTTGACAGATGTTTTGATCGAATTCCAATTTTTTTTGCCTGTCGGAATATGAATATAAGCATCAAAATAAAAAATATCTAAGCATTGTGTTATTAATGCATGTGGTACCCTTAATATTCGTCTGTCTCGGTCCGCGTCCTGCATCAAACTTTATCATGTCACCCCTTTATAGTGATGGCCCATCGTCCCACCTCCCTGTTCCATGTTGTAATCCCATCCGGATTGATCTAATCCGATCTTCTTTGCACCGCCAACCATTGTCATCATGTTGTGGTGATGGGTAGCTATATTTTCCGTACCACATCACTTCGTTCTTATTTTTCTTTTTGCACTGTTTGTTATGAATAAATATCTCTTGTTTCTGCATTATTTCTGTTTACCTGCCTTTCTCTAATACAATTCACAACCTAATGCTATACCACTAATCTATTTCGTAATCCGCTAATTTGGCTGGAGCTTTCCTTTGCCGTTGTCCACGACTCGTTGTTTCCTCTAAATTATTCCTAACTTGTTCTCGAGGTTCTCTGAGTTCTGATTCTCTGATGTCGATGTTGGTAATTTTCTTTAAGTGTGCCGAGTTTCTTTTGAACATTTTACCCGTCTCTGTATCCATAATAGTCACCCTCGGCCCTTCCTTTTCTTTTACGATAAACTCCTTTGGATTAAACGTATTTTGCAGTTTGTTTCCTGGTATTGTGTTTTGTAAAATTACTTTATCTCCTTCTGAGATGGATGATTTTCGCGCCTTTCTTTTCCCATTTTCAATATCTTTACCCTTCAATTTCTTTGCTTGATCCTGATCCTCAATCTCCTCCCAAGATATCGCAGTTTCTATGTCTTCTAGTGCCGGTATTTTTGATCGGATACTTTTTCCGTATAAAAGTTCAGTCGGCGTTTCCCCAGTAGTGGAATGAGGTGTTGTGTAATACAGGCGTCCCCCGAGTTACGACCCTCTCGAGTTACGACGATTCGCAGATACGACGATTTTGATTTTGACATTGAAAAGTTGTCATCGAGAAGAAATTGGTGTATATTTTTGAATTTCTGAGCTGATAACCGTTACACACACATTTCCAAAGATTCCACAACTACCCGATATTGAATATCTATATCGTGTAAACGACTTTTTGTGTAAAATTAATACATTATCGAACATTATTTCTAATAAAAAACACGATATAATAGATTTCGACTCTTCAACTTCGGTTATAAACTTTACATTGACAGATATTCAACATACGACTTTTTCGACTTACGCCTTGCGTTGGGACTTTTTTTCGGTCCCAAATACAGTCGTATCTCGGGGGACACCTGTACATCATTAGATATTTCTCCAAATTATTCGTTAATACTCCAAAAGACGTTTATACCGGAAAAGGCCCACGTGAGTGATAAATGTCGTTATAAAACGACATTTCTCATCCAGCTCAACTTGATGAAAAGCATATTTCACGTCCAATCTTCTAAATATTTTAACTGCAGCAAATCTTGGTAGAAAATATTCTATGGTCGGCATTAAGTATCTTTCTCTCACGATAGCAGCATTAGCTCTGCGCATATCTACACACAAACGGACATCCCCATTGTCTTTCATAATTGGCACTAACGGTGAAACCCATTCGCACCCTCCCTCTACTGGTTCTATTGGTACTCGATCTTTTCTTCAATTTTTCCCACCAACGCTATTGGTGGCTGACGTGGGTGATGCCATACGGGTTGTACGTCCCTATCGATAGGGATTTTAAGCTTTATCTCTTTTATCTTAGGAAGTGGTTTTACTGCAAGGGATTCTATAGTTCTTACCCCATAGGTACTAGGTAATCCTATGAACAGAATACCAAGATCCGTAACTGTAATGCCACCTAAAAGTGATTGCTCACTTCCTTTGATGATGTAGAATGTCGCCTCTCTAATGATCTCTTGCCCTTTATCCTCAATACCAACTTTGGCTTCAAATTTCCCTAAGACCGTGAGTGGTTTGGCGTTTTCCCCAAATGGCAAAAACACTTCTTTGCAATCATTAGTTTCGCCCCATCCTTCTAGCGAGTATGATTTTAAATATTCCCAAGCCTTCTCACTTTTTTTTTTAATGCTCAAGGATTTATTCAGTATAAGCTTAACTTATCTTACATTAAATCCTTATCTCCCTCTCCTGGACCCGTTCCCTAGCGGGGCTTGGGACCAGGAGTATTTTACGCACGTGGCATCGCCTTTATTGTTTCATGGACATTTCTTTCCTTTTTCATTCGCATAACGGAATTACTCCCCCAACGCATTTTTTTTTTCACGCCATTCCTTTCGCTTTCCTTTAAACCCCCTATCCCTTAATCCTCCTTGTTTAACGGCCGGAGGTAGTCGCTTCCGTGATGGCTGCCAGGGCGTCTGCGGATAGCGCCTCACGCGCTCCCTGGTTAGACGGCACCCTACGTGATACTCGGCGTAACCGCTCCATCTCACGCCTTCTCATCCGCCGTCTGATGATATCAGCTTCCGAAGGGGCCAACCTGCTCCTCGGGCTTCTACCATGTGGGACTGGTGGTAGAGTCCCTTCCCTGGCGCGTTGACGGTAGAGACGTTGCAGGTACAGTCTCCACTCGTGCCGCGCTCTTATCATTCTCGGAGAAGGAGGCAGTCCGCGTCCTCTCATGGGGATGGGTGGTGGCGCTTCTCCTGCTTCCTCCGCCCGCACCACCGCCATCAGGATGGTTTCTTCGCGTTCCCGTTCGGCTGCTGCCATTGCGGATGCAAGGCGCACTTCCGCCCGTTCCTCCGCCCTCCGGCGACCTCTTCTGGTCCGTCTGGCTCGACCTCGGTTGGATCGAAAGAGTTCCGCCACCCCATTAACAGACACCTGCTCACCATCCAGGGGACCAGCGTCTTCCGCTGCTGCTCCCGTCGGTAGTGCTGCAAGGTGTGCCTGGAGATTGAGCTGCAGCTCGTCCTCACGCCAAAGCTGTTGCAACACCTTCGTAATTCTGCGTGCAGCTTCCTGGATGTTGTTCCACCGCTCGGGGCTCTGCAGCAGCTTCATGCCGAGATTGTCCTCGCTCACTGGATCGCTGGTGCCGTATCCCATCAGCTCCACTCGGATCTCGTGGAAATCCTCGCACCGGAACAGCACATGCGCCACCGACTCAACCGACCCCGGGCACCGTGGGCATTCCGCCGATGGGGCAAAACCGCAGACATGGTGGAAATCCACCTCTCCATGTCGCCTACCCATCCACAAGTGCAAGTCCGGGATCATTCGGTGGGCCCAAACCGCGTACCGACTGGCCGTTGGAGCTGCGGCCGCCGCATCCCACGCTCTCTGCCACTCCTGGAGAGTCCTCTGCCGCTCCTCCAGCCGGATGTCCTTGCGGCTGGCGCCCGGGGCAGCTAGGAGCCTCCGATGGCACCTTGCGTCCTCCCGTACCAGCAGCCTGAACGCCACAAGGCCTGCCAGTACAACTCCTGTCTCATATGCCACCGACACGAACGAGCTGGTGACACCGCGTGCCAGGGGCCTCTGCACCTAGGCCAGCTTCATCCGGCACCACTGCAGATCTGTCGCATCGGACCACACGGGGGCAGCATAACGGATGATCGACTCCGCCACCGCCGCCAACAGCCGACGCTTGGCCACCTGGGGCCCACTGTGGTTCCTCATCACTGCGGTGACCACACCTACCACGCGGAGGGCTTTAGCCGTCGACAGCTCCACGTGCGGCTTCCACGACAGGTGGTCATGGATCTGGACCCCCAGATACCGGATCGACTGTTTGCTGCGTATGATGGTGTCCCCGACGCGGAGCGGCACCCTCAATTGACCTCTCCGCAGACTGGAGATCATTACTCCTTCCGTTTTCTCCGGAGCGAGCTGCAGGTGATGGTCCTCCATCCAAGCCGCAATCGCGCCCACCGCCTGTTCAGCCACCTGTGCCGCCTCCTCTGGTGTGCAACCCCGTGCCATGACCACTATGTCATCCGCATAGCCGATGACGCTAGCCCCTTCATGGAGCTCGACCCGCAACACGCCATCGTACATGATGTTCCACAGTGTCGGGCCCAGAATGGACCCCTGCGGCACACCTGCAGTCACTCGGCGTGTAACGGGCCCGTCTGCGGTGTCATAGACGAGCTCCCTGTTGGCGAAGTAGTCTCTCAGGATGTTGCGGAGCTGCCTCGGCACGCCCTTGTCCTCCAGCGCCGTAGCGATGCACTGCCAGCTGGCAGTGTTAAACGCATTACGCACATCTAGCGCCACAACTAGAAGGCAGCGTTTGTCCCTGTTGTTGGTACGGCCAAATGTCATCGCGTGACGGCCTGCATCCACCACCAGCTGAATCGCCTGCACTGTCGAACGGCCCCTCCTGAACCCGTACTGGTTTTCTGCCAGCCTCAGTGATTCAGGATCCTCGACGACATCGTTTATTCGCGTGTAGCGCCTGCAAGATAGGCAAAACGCGCGCAGAATAATTATAGCTAGCTAGGTTTAAATTATACACATATACACTTACACACATACACATAGTTAGATTTTTATTATGCATATATATATTTACACACATACATCTACAATTAAGGTTACACGTAGGATAGAATAGAATAGCATAAGATAGGAAATAGGAAATAGTAAAATAGGCGATAATTAGGATTAGCCAATGAGGAATAGGATTAAGGAATTTTGGCGCGAACGAGTGAGTATAAATTAAGGATAAGTTGAGGTTTAGGATGATTAACAAAAGTCCGATCTAAGAGGAAACGCTGCCCGAGTTAACATAGAAGAAATAAACTCCAAGTAACTACACAAATTCAAGCCACATTATTCTTTTGGGTAGTTAGAAGATTTCATATCACCACATGGCGACCGTGACAAGTGTGAAACTGTGATGCAAAAAAAAAAAAAAAAAAAAAACTCGCGTAAATACGAAGTTAATTCGCGAGTGCGTAATATTCCTTCCGGTCAGAAGAATATTCTAGTATCTGCGTTGATGTTTAGCGTGAAAGAGTGAGAGAGTAAAGACGAGAGTGAAGCGCAACGCTACAATTGTACGATAATTCGAACTATCGTTATTCAAACGCAGTGATAAAATATAAGGGTTTCCTGCAAAATCACGCAAATTGCACAAAAACTCCTGTCGGGTATCGTCAACGAACCAAGGCGCAGTGAAAGAGAGAGTGTATCCCGGTTATAAAAAAAAGTGGCCAGGAAAAGTTAAATGAATGCTAACAAACATTCGGTGTTAAAAAACAAAAAAAAAAAAGAGCAGCGATAGTTAACGGGACCGTGCGTAAAGTGATCTAAGTGCAGTGACCTCGATCGGACAAGATTATCGCACGTACGAGTAAGCCACATTTCGTACCATCGGCGATAAGCATCACAGTTTGAACCGGCATGACCTTTTGCGACAAGTGACCAAGTGTCGTTTGCACGAGAGAGACATAACGTTGTTGCGAGAAGAAGGAAGAAGCGACGGCGAAGCAGTGAACTGTGAGAGAGCGAGCAGCGATTTGCAGTGGATAGGAGCGACGGTGCAGCAGTGTGCTGTGAGAGAACGAGCAGCGATTTGCAGTGGATAAAGCGAGATAACGCTATACTTATCGATCGGGCAGCGGTACACGGAGTAAGGATCAAGCGAAAAAAAAAAAAGAGAGAAAGTAAGGTAGGCTACACACTCAATATAGTTGCAATTTACTCATTTAAATATTTTTGTAATTGCTCAATTAAATTCTTTTTTATGAAACGTACAATATTACCATTTTCCATTACAATATGCACATACTATTGGGGGAGTTACCATTGGTTTAAAAAAAATAAAAAAAAAAAAATAATTAAATAAAAAAAAAAGTAATATTACCATTATCTGGGTATCAAAAAAAAAATTAAAAAAAAAAAAAAAAAATATATATATATATATAATATATATATATATATATATATATATATATATATATATATATATAATTACTATATATATAGCAAAACATCTCGATCACATCTCATTCAATGCTCTTAAAAATTAATCAAAATACTATAAGGCTTAAAAATATTGAAAAAAAATTATCGTGTGATAGAAAGTTTCGCAGATGTTTGCTTGATCATTACAGCGGTTCCGCTAAGTTTTGTTTTGATAAGATCAAGTATTACCTAGATTCAATTCAGGAAACTGAACCCGTTTCAGAGCTAAAACGAATTTTGAAGGAAGCGAGTGACATATACGCCAATATCCAATCGCGCATACAATTTCATCAAACAAACAAAATTCAAGTTAAGTTTAAAACTTTGGCAAAACTAGCTATCGTGTTCAACCGTTGGAATCAAAACAAAATGGAAACTTTCGATATCAAAACAGCCACCGCTTTGGTGCAAATATACGATGGCAATACAGATGGTTTGGAAAATTTTGTGGACTCTTCAAATTTATTAAAGGAATTATGTCCAAAAAATCCACAAATGTTGGTAAAATTTTTAAAAACAAGATTGATAGGAAAGGCGCGTTTAGGACTGCCGCCTAATATTGACGATTTTGACTCGTTAATAAATGATATACGGTCCAGATGTCAAGAAAAACTTAATCCAGATAAAATAATAAGTCAATTGAAATCTATTCGCCAGACGGATACTAAAGCTCTTTGTGATGAGGTTGAATTACTCAGCACAAAATTAAAAAACGTTTATTTGCAGTTGCACATTCCCGAAAAAGTTGCAAATGACATGTCATTAAAGCATGGGATTAATGCTCTGATTGAAAAAGTTCATAATCAGGAAACAAAAATTGTTTTAAAAGCAGGTCAATTCGCATCTGTTTCAGATGCTTCAGAGAAAGTATTAGAAAACGAAAGGAATAGCAACGGTTCACAAATATTAGCCTTCAACAGAAACTACTATGACAATAGAAAATTCGTTCGTAATAAATACCCGCCGAACACATACAATAGATTCCAGCCAAACACAAATAATAGATGGTTTTCCAATAGATCTCCTCTTGGTAATAATCAGGCAACTAGCAACAGATTCCAAAACCAAAGATATTCTAATAACTCTTTCAGAAAACAATTTCCAAATACAAATACTCGTAGAGTCTACAATACACAAGCTGCAGAAGAGGAACATTTTTTAGGGGTACCACAGGCGTTAGAAGAAATCATTCAACCTACAAACGATGGTCAACATTAGCGATAAACTTAAATGCTAATAACTTTATCAAAATTAAAGTAGAAATGGCAATGGGTGAAATAAGCATATTAATTATCGACACGGGAGCAGACGTGTCATTGTTCAAAGTTGATAAAATAAAACCAACACAGCAAGTCTACGCGCAAAATAGGATAAACTTAACAGGCATAACAACCGAATCGGTATCAACATTAGCAACTACTAGCACTAATATAACATTCGGAAATGCTTCTATTAACCACACTTTTCATATCATTCCTGCAGAAATAGATATCACAGCGGATGGTATTTTGGGAAGAGATTTTTTCACTAAACATAGATGTGTTATAGATTATGAGCACTGGCTTTTAAATTTCAATTGTTACGGTGTTACAATCAGCCACCCTATTGAAGATAGTATCAATGATGGTTTCATATTGCCTCTACGCAGTGAGGTTATCCGAAAGATAAATTTGCCCGACCTCGTTGAAGACTCTATTGTCCTTGCGAGCGAAATATTACCAGGAGTATTTTGTGGCAACTCTGTGGTATCAAAACAAAACCAATATGTAAAATTTGTAAACACCACTGAAAGCAATGTGTATATTGAAAAAGATTCATTTAAACCACAGATTGACCCGCTGAAAAATTATATTCAGAAAAATTTAAAATTTAAAAGCACTAAAGCAAATGAATCTAAAATAAAAACATTATTGAGCAAAATCGATAGTCAGAATGTTCCTAAATATATAATCCCTCATTTAGAAAAAATATTATCCGAGTACCACGATATTTTCTGCACCGATAATGATCAAATCCCAATTAATAATTTTTACGAGCAATCGATACAATTGAAAGATAACGTACCATGTTACATTCCGAATTATAAGCAAATATATTCTCAAAGTGACGAGATAAAAAATCAGGTTGATAAAATGCTTAAAAATAACATAATAGAGCATTCGGTTTCTCCATATAATTCACCAATTTTATTGGTACCAAAAAAATCTGGAGATAACGAAAAAAAATGGAGATTGGTAGTAGACTACAGGCAGTTGAATAAAAAAATAATGCCTGATAAGTTCCCACTACCTAGAATCGATGATATATTAGACCAATTAGGAAGAGCAAAATATTTTACTACTTTGGACCTTATGTCCGGGTTTCACCAGATACCTTTACACAAGAACTCTAGAAAATATACTGCTTTCTCAACTTCTTCAGGCCATTATCAATTTACAAGACTCCCTTTTGGGCTGAATATAAGCCCTAATAGCTTTCAACGGATGATAACGATAGCAATGGCGGGACTTACTCCGGAGAGTGCTTTTGTTTACATAGATGATATTATTATAACGGGTTGCACAATGCAACATCATCTAGAAAACTTAATGAAAGTATTTAACAGGCTAAGAAATTATAACTTGAAGCTAAATCCAGAGAAATGTAAATTTTTCCAAAACAATGTAACCTATTTAGGTCACAAATAACAGATAAAGGCATATATCCCGATGAGTCCAAGTTCGAAACGATAAAAAAATACCCAGTACCAATAAATGTGGATGAAGTTAGAAGGTTTGTAGCGTTCTGCAATTACTATCGCAAGTTCGTTAAAAATTTTGCTGAATTGGTAAGACCGTTAAATAATTTACTAAAGAAAGGAGCTACATTCACGTGGTCTAATGAATGTCAGCATGCTTTCGACACTCTTAGAAGAAGCCTTGTATCACCTACTATATTACAGTACCCAAACTTTGAGAAAGAGTTTATCATTACTACTGATGCGTCCGATGTAGCATGTGGCGCTATCTTATCGCAGAAAACAGATGGTAATGACCTACCTATTGCATACGCGAGTAAAAGTTTTACTAAAGGAGAGAAATCTAAACCGACTATAGAAAAAGAGCTAACAGCAATACATTGGGCAGTAAATTATTTCAAACCTTATATTTTTGGAAAAAAGTTTAAAGTACGAACCGACCACAGACCATTGGTATATCTATTCAACATGAAAAATCCTACTTCAAAACTAACACGCATGAGGTTAGACCTGGAGGAATTTGATTTTGAAGTGGAATTTGTGCAAGGAAAAACGAACACAGGAGCTGACGCACTATCGAGAATTGTCATTGATTCAGACAAGTTGAAGCTTATGCAAAAGAATAATGCAAACGAAACAAATGATAAATCACTACTAGCAGTGAAAACAAGAGCAATGACAAGACTGAACAATTTCAAGCCTCCTCCAGAATTAAACGAAGATGAAAAAGATTCCATAACTAAACCTACACTTTGGCAAACAGAAAACCCAACAGAAGTAAACAAACTTTTGAAAATCCTGTCAAAAACAGAATATGGCAAAATCAAAATAACAGTTTTCAATAATAATTACAACAAGGAGTTAGGAAATACAACAATTCATTGTTATGAAGATGGAAGTCAGGCGCTAGAGTCTGCTCTTCTAAAAGTACAACAAATAGCAAAAGAATACAATCGTGACAAAATTGCAATTTCATTAGAAGATCCCCTATTCAGGCAATACTCTTTTTACACCATAAAGGAAATCGCAGATAATGCCATTTCCGGTTTAGAGATCATTGCTTTTATTCCACCAAAATGGATTTCAAAAAAGGAGGAAATAGCAAATATTTTAGAAAACTATCACATGTCACCTTCGGGAGGACATGTCGGACAGTATCGATTATACCTCAAAATTAGAGAAAAATATAAATGGAAGAATATGAAGGAAGAAATTAAAAATTACGTTAGAGGCTGCAAAGTATGCAAAGTGAACAAAATCGTAAGACATACAAAAGAAAAAAGTGCTGTTACGACTACACCTTTAAAGCCTTTCGAAGTAGTCTGTATAGACACAGTGGGTCCCTTGCCGAAAACCAATAAAAATCATAGATACATCGTTACAATGCAATGTGAACTCTCGAAATACATTGTTCTTATTCCAACAGAAAATAAAGAAGCGAACACGATAGCTAGGGCCATGGTTGAGAACTGCATATTAAAATACGGGAGGTTTCTTGAGATGAAATCGGATCAAGGCCTTGAATACAATAACGAGGTATTAAAAAAGGTAGCGGAGTTGCTGGGGATCAAGCAGACTTTTGCCACTGCCTATCACCCAGAAACCATAGGTTCCTTGGAAAGAAACCACAGAACACTCAATGAATACTTAAGAGCATTTACAAATGAGCATGGTGACAATTGGGATGATTGGCTAAAATTTTACGAATTTAATTATAACACAACACCTCATACAGATACGAACTATAGCCCATACGAATTAATATTTGGAAAAAAAGCAATTCTTCCCCAAGATTTATGCCATGGTAATATTGAACCAGTATACAATTATGATGCATATTTTAATGAAATTAAATTCAAATTGCAAAAATCAAACGAAATAGCGCGTAAAAATTTAATTGAGCAAAAAGAAAGAAGACAGATTAGAGCAAATAGTAATGTAAACCCCCTTATCTTAAAAATAGGAGATGCGGTTTATCTAAAAAACGAAAATAGAAAAAAATTAGATCCGATATACTTAGGACCGTACATAGTAGTAAAGTTAGATAATGTTAACTGTACAATAAAGAATACAAATACAAACAAACTAAGTACAGTGCATAAAAATAGATTAATTAAGGGATGAAAAGCATACGCTTTTCATTTCTAAAGGGGGGAGGTGTAGCGCCTGCAAGATAGGCAAAACGCGCGCAGAATAATTATAGCTAGCTAGGTTTAAATTATACACATATACACTTACACACATACACATAGTTAGATTTTTATTATGCATATATATATTTACACACATACATCTACAATTAAGGTTACACGTAGGATAGAATAGAATAGCATAAGATAGGAAATAGGAAATAGTAAAATAGGCGATAATTAGGATTAGCCAATGAGGAATAGGATTAAGGAATTTTGGCGCGAACGAGTGAGTATAAATTAAGGATAAGTTGAGGTTTAGGATGATTAACAAAAGTCCGATCTAAGAGGAAACGCTGCCCGAGTTAACATAGAAGAAATAAACTCCAAGTAACTACACAAATTCAAGCCACATTATTCTTTTGGGTAGTTAGAAGATTTCATATCACCACACGCGACAACAGCAACTGCTCGTACACTTTGCCCGGGTTGTTCAGCAGCAGAATCGGGCGGAAAGATGAAGCGAGCCCCGGTGGCTTGTCCGGCTTGGGGATAAGGGCCAGTTTCTGCTTCTTCCACTCATCCGGGAACCGCTCGTTGTCCAAGCATTCCTGGAACAACTTTCTGAAGATGTCCGTATGCTTCCGGATGGCGGCCGTCAAAGCGGCGTTTGGCACACCATCCAGTCCTGGAGTCTTCCTAGGGTTCAACGAGCTCGCGATGTCCAGCAGCTCCTGTTCAGTAATGTCCCGAACTGGTTCCTCCTCTCCCCTCTCCAGGACTTGGCCTGGTGACGCTGGCCAGTCAACCGGAGGATGCTGGGGGAACAGAGTGGAAACGACGCCCTCTAGCACCAATGAATCGCGCTCCCTCGCCGTCCAGCTTCCACGAAGGCGGCTAAGTACGTTGCGGAACCATTGTCCCGTCTCGTCTTCCGCGAGGCCCTGCAGCATTTCATCGAAATGCTCCTTCTTGCTGGTGGTGATGGCTGTCTCCAGGGCGGTCCGCACCTGGAGGAGGTCACTGGCTGCGGCGATCTGCTCTTCCTCGTCGATGGCAGCTTCAAGGCGTTCCTTAGCGAGGCGGCAGTTCTCACACAGGACCTCGATCGCTGGCGTCCACCAATACGCAGGTCGTCCCGAGTGACCTTGTGAAGGGAACACTCGCGCCATGGCTCCGTCACAAGCTTCCGTCATGACTCTCTCCAAGCTTTCGGCACGTGCAACGCCATTGATCCGGGCAGCCGCGATCCCAGACTGCGTCACGGAGACCACTTGCTGAACCGGATACGTTTCGCTGCTGGCTATGATGGCCACCTTCCCGTCCCTGTCGGCTACCCAGTTCCCATTGTTCCTGGGGACACTGTGCAGCTTCACCATCAGACAGACGTCCGCCCGCTCCATCCGCATCGTGTTGAGCGCAATGTCTTGCGCGCTCCTACTGCGATTGACGTTGATCTGTAGCACCTCCATTTCAGTTCGAGGGTTGTCCACCGCAGGCTGCGGCACCAATACGGTGAGCACCGCCACACAGCATACACTTGATCTCGTTGGTGCAACCCGACGCCTTGTGAGTTTGGTCACCGCACCGTAAGCAACGCTTGGACCGATCCTCCCCCGTACACGTCGCGGCGATGTATCCCCGCTCCAGACACCGGAAGCACCGAGTCAGCTGACCCGATACTTTTGGGGCTTCATGTACCGAACAATACGTGTAGCCCAGCTCCAATCGGCGATCCTTGACGAGTTCCGCTTCTGCTCGTGGGAGGCGCACGCGAGCCCGCTTCGTCATGTCTCGGCGCTCCCAAAGGTTCACGGTGGCCACCAATGACTGCTTTCCCTGAGTGGTCATGAACGCCTTTTTGAGCGCCTCCTCGTCGATCATGTTGTCGATTCCAGTCAGGACGACCTCAGCCATCTCTGTCCTGACGGTTACCGATCCACTCTCCCCGAAGACCTCCTGGATGATGTCCTTCAGCGCCACGCTATCGACGTCGCGGGACAAAGGCAGCAGGAGGTGGTCCTTCGGCGTTCTTCTGCCAACCCCAATTTGCCGCTGGAAATCGGCAATCCGCGGGCTGGTCCGGATCTTCACATACATGTCCTTGTAGGACACTCCTGGGGCGGGCACAACGACGATTTCATCCGGGCGTTTTCGTCGCGGACGCCGCTTCTCCTGCTGATGAATGTCCATCCGCTGCTACTGCTGCCCATTTCGCTGGTGCGGCCACTGCTGATGCTACCGGTGTGCTGGCTGCTGCTGGGCTGACTGCCGGGGCAGATTCACTCCATTCTGCTTATTCCCACGCCGATTGCCGCGAACGACCTCCACCCACGTTCCTGGCTCGTCAAGTACCGCCGAGGATGCCGACTCCGCCACGCCCTGACGCTGAGCACGCCCGCTCTGCTGCACCGTCGGCCATTGCTGCGCAGGTAGCCGCTGCTGCCGTTGTTGTTGCTGCTGCTGCTGACGCCACCTTTGGCGCTGTTGATCTTCCAGCTGCTGCCGCTGTTCTTGTCGTTGCTGGCTTTCCATCCTCCGAAGCAGCTCCTGCTCCCGCTGCAGTTCCTGCTGGCTCTCTAGCCGAGCTCCGCCGGTTCCACCAAGGCTTTGCGCTAGAAGAGCGTTGAAGAGCTCCTTCTCCTTGCGGAGCTCTTCGCGGTGTTCCGCTTCGCGTACCCGAGCTTCTTCGCGCGCCTTTTTTACCTCCCTTAGCGCTTCCTTCAGCTACTCGTTGGAGGTCTCCATTTGCAAGCGCAGCAACTGGATCTGCTCCTCCAACCGCTTGACAATGCCGACCGTCGTCTCATTATAAGCTTTTGCATCCGCCAGCATCCGACGCACTCGGAAACCGGTGTTGAAGTCGCCGGCTTCGTCGCCGTTCCCGCCGATTTCACTCCTCCCGTCGCCATGGTCCTCGCTGGCTCTCCTGCCGATGACGGTTCCTCGACGATGGTCCCGAGTTTTTTCTCGCTCACCGGCTTCTTTGTTGCGACGGTAGGACGCTCATCGACCGATATTGTCCTTCCTCTCAGTCGCGTTTCCATGGTGGCGGGTTGTTACCCCCCGCCACCACGAATGTCCCCGACGCTGTGATGCTATGAGAAGCGCACACACAGCGACACGGAACGCCACGCGCGGGCAACGGAGCGCCACGCGCGGCAACAGCCGAGAAAGTTCCACGCGCTCGCGCACACACACACACGCGGGCAACGGAACGCCCCGCGCAGCAACAGCCGAGAAAATTCCACGCGCACACACACACACACGCGCGGGCAAAAGGAAGCCACGCGCGGCAACAGCCGAAAAAGTTCTAGAAAGTTCCAGAAGTTCTACTCACGCTCGCGCACACACTCACTAACACGGAACACACGCGCGGGCAACGAAGCGCCACGCGCGGCAACAGCCGAGAATGTTCCACGCGCTTGCGCACACACTCACACGCGCATACACACACGCGCGGGCAAAAGGAAGCCACGTGCGGCAACAACCGAGAAATTTCTAGATAGTTCCAGAAGGTTCTACTCGCGCTCGCTCACACACTCACTAACACGGAACACACGCGGGCCCGCGCACACACTCATCGACACGGAACACACGGTCGATATACGAATTTCACAATGTCTTCGATATCTTTCAAAATACTCCACTGATTTTCACAAACTATGTCTCTAAATCTTCGTCTCTTCAAAGCACATACGCGCAAATAATTTGATTTGCGATTGCAATCACGAAAATCATATAAATCCCAAGCCTTCTCACTGATAATATTCTTGTTGCAGCCCGAATCCAATAATACATGTAACATTACTCCCCCGATCTTAATTCGCAATCTCTCGCCCCCGTCACTGATATTGTAAATAAAGTTTCCATTTCCCATTTCACTTTCATCCTGATTATTTACGGCTCTAACTTTGTCTGATCTGAACCGTTTGGTTTCTCGGTAGCTCTTATTATCTCGCCTTTTCATCGACCCCAGTGTGCGGCATTGCGAACCGAAATGACCAACTTTCTTGCACTTATAACATTCCTTGTTCCGGACATTTCAAATCTAACGGAGTATGGTCCCTTTTCCCGCAACGGGAACATTCTCCTCTGCCGAGCATTCTAATTGAAAAAATACCTAATTCGAGATTGTTGATACTGAAATAGTAGCGTTATTCTAGATTTAATTTATTTGGCAGATTGTATTGCAGGGTTAACCAAATCCATGAACAACTGTCAACATGTTTATAACAATAATCTTGTTTGAATAGCCATCACAGCCTACTATGTATATCCTGGTGTAGAATTGTCTATTTAAGTAAACGGTGGTAATAAACACGGGGACAGTTATTGTATGGTGTAGTAAACCCTGATAAAAAATAACGAACCCTTCATTTGATTATTTACAGTACAATACTTATAGCAAGCAGCAGGTAGTGGTTGCTGTTGCTAAAATAGGAGAATAAATTAAATAAATGAAATCACTTTTATTTTAGTTTATTGGCTAATTAAAAACCGTGAGAAAAAAAGAGAACTAATTTGAAGATTACTTAAATTATTTAGATTACTTAAGCTTAAAATTATTAACTTGTAGGGGGATCTCCAGTCTAATCAATTTATAGGCTTAGATGTCTGCGACTGATTTGAAAGATTAATACCAGGTCTGCATACAATGGAGGAGGAAGAGGGGTGATCGAACTGTACGAGACTCGAAACCATGAAGAGTTTGTTGTAAGGTTGTAAAAATTGAGCACTGTACCGCAAGACTAACCACAAAGTAGCTAATGTGAAAAATGCCGTATTTTTAGCTCTGTTTGTTGCATTTAGTATTTCAATCAATCAACCTTTAATTTGCTGCACGGTTTCCAGGGGTAGGCAACCTCTTTTGTCGCACACAACATCTCCCCAATTAATACCGGCGGTAAGGCTCATTCCACTATACATTCTAAGAATAACTCTAGAAAGAAGTAGAAACCGTACCGTCGTTCTGCTTAATCATTTGCTAATCCTGAACGTATACGTATCTAACTGACGAACAAAGTGATACATCGGGGTTACGATCACTTGCTTACAATCTTTTTTTTTTTTTTTTTTCATTCGCATACGCCAACAAGAATCTCATCATTTTTTTTGTTTTTAAAATGGCTCTTTAAAAATCACGTTTTTAAAACTAATGCTATCGACTCGCGTTATAGTTTCCTATTTTTTTAACGACTCGCGTTTCTCTTGTTTTAACATTGGTTCATTTACACACATGCACACATACACGGTTACATATGGACACAACGAGAACATATCTCTACTTGAACCTAAATTATTTCTGGGTGACCTGCACAATAAAACATTTCATCTTAATTTAACACACATTCACAAATGTCTTCTAAAAATCATCAATTGGCTTATCGCAGCTTTTTCATATTCCTCCTCGAATGGTGCCTTCATCACAGGTTCGCCATTTCTCTTTCTATAAGGTTTCCCTCCTTTTCCCTTCCGTTATGCCATTTTTAATCATCATCGTCATTTTCATTTTGCCATTTTGATTTCTTGTAGCGCTCCGCTGAGCTGCAATATCCTTCCTTATGGCCATATCGATCGTAATCGTTACATTGGTAATGCCTTTACCTGCACTTTCGGGCAAAATGCTCTTCACCACAAAGCCAACACTTCTGTGCAGCTTTTTCACGATAATCTTCCTGTTCTTTCTCACGGCTCTCCCTACCACTCTTCGGACCAGGTCTCTCAATCTTTCCTTTCTTCACAACGTTTATCTGCCTGTGCTCGCCCTCAATCATAGCGGTATCTCGTCGGAGGTTTATAAGTCGCTTACATTCCTCTGATATTTCGTTGAAAGAAATTTCCTCTCGTTCTTCTAAACGCGAAAGCAATCTAATACGTATATCCGCATATGTATCACTCTTTAAACCGCATACAAATAAGAAACACATTTGCTCTTCGGACTATCCTGCCATCTCAGCTTCAATCACCATTTTGTTCACCCGACACGCATACGTTACAAAGTCCTCAGACAACGTTTTCTCCATTTGCAAGCACTTGAAACGCCTACATTTGCTGGACTCTTGCAACCCGAACAAACTTTTGAGCTGCTTTACTGTAGTGGCAAAGTTGTAGTCTGCTGGCGTTTTCGGCAAAACGAAGCTCACATATCGCTCGTGCTCAGCATTACTCAACTTCCGCCATAACAGTCTTACCCGCGCATCTTCGCTCAGCTTCTCAGCGTCCTATGTGAAGAAATTTTCGTATCCGTCATACCAGCCTGTGAAGGTCACACGCTCCTCCGGTATGTACTGAAACTCCTTCACTTGGCCAGCCAAGGCCTCCACTCCTCGATCAGCGTTAGTGTCCCGCACATTTACTGCTGCGGAGATTTTGCTAAGGAGTAGCTCCTGCTGCTGCCGAAAACCCTGTTGCAGCCAATCGTTGCCACCGTCCGTAGCATGTCCGTTTCGCGATGATGCCGCTTCAGCGTCGGTTTGTTCCATCGTTCACTGCACTATCGCTGCACTCGTGGTAGATGTATTCAATAGGTTTTTTCACCTCATCGCCAGTGTTGTATTGTTAAAAACTTAGTCTCTTTATTTTAAACGCCACAGATGAATTTCACTTTAACAATTAAATAAGCGTAGCACGCACATCTGACCCTTATTGCGGTCCGTAGGAGAGAGTCCCCGTTCGTGTATCGATCTCTTGCAGGTGTGGGTGAGCCGAGTGTGTCCTATCCGAAGTCGCGATAGGATTATCTGGTCTTGGTGTGATGGATGGTCTTTCCATGGTGGTGTTGTGGTCTTGATGGTTCTCAAGAAAGAGCGGCCGCTGCTAACCCAATAACCATTCCCGCTATTAGCGATGATGGTTTTGCTAGGGCGAATGAAGTCACAGCGTGGTAGAGTGTTAAGGTAGCAGGCCGGGTTATTACGTCCTGCGTTATCTGCGAATATCTGTGTAAACAGGAATCCAGCAGAATGTGATTTGAGGTGAATTCGGTATATTGCACAGTGTTGGATGCTCGGATCACGGGATGTAGCAGATTCAAGTGCTTAAAGCACACTTGCACTGTCGGTGAAAATAACTTGGGTTTGTCTCTGCGTAAGCCTTCGTCAGCTGCAACAACCTGGTCTATTTTTTCTGCAGTGAAGATTGTTGTATGGGCTTGTAGTCGGCACTATTGTCGATGCTGGAGAAGATTCCACAGCCAGTTAAACTGTTTTGTATCGATCCGTCAGTGAAGATGAGATGGTGGTCATAGTGTTTTTGCTGAACGAGTTCACCGGGCCGGTCGCTAGGGGTCATGATACGACTTCTGGACGGACAGGTGCAGCACCATACACACATCGTAATAAACAAATTCAGAATCCAGCAAAATGAACCAGCTTCTCCCGCATCGTCAAGTGTGTGACACACAATAAATAAATGTTAACACCCACCAATTACAATACACAACCACAATGTACATACACACCAACGCATACACACAATTAGCAGACGGCGAAAGAATAGTTGTTTAAATAATGTAGTAGTAAGGCAAATTACTGGGCCGGTCTGGTGGTACAGTCGTCAACTTGAACGACTTAACAACATGCCCGTCATGGGTTCAAGCCCCAAATAATAGACCGCGCCCCCATACGCAGGACTGACTATCCTGCTATGGTAACAATAAGTCACTGAAAGCCAAACTCACTTCATTAGTGGGTACAGGCAGGCCTTGACCGGCAGCGGTTGTTGTGCTAAAAGAAGAAGAAGAAGAAGGCAAATTACTATATTTGATAGCATCTGGTGGTGGTGATATAAATTCGTGCCTCTGGCGTTTTTGTTGAAATTACGTGCTCGTACCTCCCAGTGGTATTTTCTTGCATGTGGTGGTGGTGATATAATTTCGTGCGAGTTGTGTTTTTTTTAAATTGCTTCTACCTCGATGGTACCTGTTTAAAATTGTGTTTGCTAACTGCAAAAATAGTATCAAAAAGAAAGCGAGAAACATGTGGATGTATAAAATCATCGAAAATATTAACAAGAAAAAAGAGGCAGAGTCATTGGGCGAATGTAGTACATTTGGCCTGCATAACATAAATGTGATATCGGATGGAGATATACATAGTGCTTCAATTATTCGGTTAACAAGTGATCATTCAGAGTACATCGCATATCTGATCCAAGAACAGATAAGAAAAGAACAACAAATCAGTGATTGGATAAATAACGACGAGTGTGACGATGTACAAGTTGTTAGAAACTGCCGCTCTAACTAAAATAGAAAACAAAGTAAATTCTTTAGGCTGGCACTTAAGGTGCGCCAAAAAATTAGATTTTTTTTAATTTTCTTCATACCTTCGTTCGTATGTATTTTTGACCGCAATGACTCCGTTTCCACGGTTTTTCTCCCTTTTTATCTGCTTGCGAACACACAAAACATCGCCTCAGTTGATAGTCCGTTGGAAATCTTACAACAGTTTCCAACACAAGTGAATGAAAATATCGACGACGACGAGGAAAACGAAGTACAGACTTGTGTTAGGAGATTCAGGATTCGGCACTTTCGAAGATTCAATCCCTAGGAACATTCGATCGGATCGGATCCCATTTGTAGGATTTGAATCCCTAAAAGATTCCTTTGCCATTTGTATTTGATTCGGATTCGATTGGGATTCTGATTGGGATTGATATTTGATTGGATTGGGATTCGTTTGGGATACGATAGGGTTTATGATTGGGACTCGTTTGGGAATCTGATTGGGATTGGGATTGCGATTCGATTGGGATTGGGATTGCGAGTAGATTTGGATTGGGATTGCGATTCGATTGGGATATTGATTGAGATTGGGAAAAATAACCTGGATCATTGCCTTGTTGCACTTGTTACACTTGTTGCAATTCACGTGTTCCATCTATGATCACAGTTAGTTGTAACTGTATAACCCGAACACCCTGTAAATGGTATTCAAATAGTTCGAATACAACTTTTGATCGTTGTGTAGCTTTGTACCATGTGCACTCAGTATAACGGTATTGATGTCAGTTTTAGCCCCATATGTACACCAACCTTGGTACTAAATGTCAACTTGCTGTCACTTGTTGTTTGTTGACAAAGCACGATGAAACTGAAAGTACCGCGACATCGTAGTAAAACTGTTTGCGAAAGGTGAGCAACCCAGTGACATATTCCGGCGGTTGAAACACATGAAGCGTGGGTGAAACGGAATTTCATTTATACCACCATCCGTGGGTATCGAGAGACGGGCTCGACCAATGACCGTGTGAGATCCGGGCGGCTACTTTTGTTAAGAATGCTAGCAGCCATCAAAGTGGCAATGAAGAGGTTTTGCCTTAAAATGAACCACTCCATCCGGAGGACCGCAACTGACCTGCATGTTTTGATCGGGACTGCTCAAACCATCAATACGAAGGACCTAGGATGCAAGCCGTACAATAAACGCAAGGATCTTGGAGTAACGGAAGCTACAGCAAAAAGGAGGCTGGACAGACCCAAATTGTTACTTTCGCGGGACGGTGTTCATGCACATGTGTTCACTGATGAGAAACGACGTTGGCCCCCATCCCTAATAACCATCCCAAGATTCCAATACACTACGTCAGTGATGGTTTAAGGGAGGTGTATCCAGACGTAGAAAGTTCCCACTATTATTCATAGGTAAAACATGAAAATCAATGCTGTGTATTATAAGAACGAGATTCTGAAGAAGGGTGCGGCCCCTGCACTTCATGAACAGTACGGGAAGGATCATTTCGTCTTTCAAAAGGACGGTGTTCCGGCTCACATGAAGAATATCGTCACGCTTGGACGTCTTTTATATTCTCTCTTGCTAATGCATAAGTAAGTTTTTTTTATGAATGTATGACTCAGCGGCGGATCTAACGGTAGGCGGACCAGGCGGCCGCCTGGGGCCCCGACTATAGAGGGGCCCCGTCGAAGTTTATAAATTTCTGTTTTCTGTTTTCGTTCACTTACGTATGTGCTAACCGGTCCGCAAAAATCAGGAGTGTGCTCCAGTGAAGTTCTCTGATTCCGGGTATCACCGATCAACAATACTGCATCAAGCGCAAGCCACTGTAGTTTACGAGGCGGTTGCCTTGTGCTATCGCACATCATCTGGCATGCCTTCTCGCTCCAGCGTGCACAAATCTCAACAAAAACGTGTTGTTGTTTTGCTGGAGGCCCCGCGAGCCGTATCATAAAAAAATCTGTCGTAAGAACCGTTTTGGTTTGTACCACACATCCATTTACACACATTGATCTGACATGTCACACTATACCACCAAAGAAACAAAGATTAACTGGCTGGGGGCCCCGACACACGCTTCATTTCTCTAGAATTTCATTCCAAGTTACCAATACGATCCTCTCAACCAGTTTTAACTGGTTAGGGGCCCCTTCTGGTTTACTCGCACCCACACCGAAAAAAAACTGTAGCACTGACACGCGACGGAAGGTAGCAAAAGTTTTTCGGCTGATCAAAAAAACGCACTGCAAACAGTGGTTTTCAACCTTTTTGTAGCTTTTTCTTTTTTTTTTTGTAGGGTGCATATATAATTTCACTTCCCACTTTCATTTTTCACAAGCTCATGAGCTGGGAAAGATCGTGTCAAACCATCATAATTATCGAAATTTTGATAAAAAATTCAAAATTCCTCCCTAGGTTGAAAACCTCTGCTTCAAAACGTTGGTTCCCGTGTAAAGATTAGCACAAGCACATATACACTTTGCCAAACCTCCATAGGCAAATTTTTCCTGATAATTTTAACCTGCGTACACAGCCATACAGTAAATTCATTTTCAGTTGGTTCAAGGCAGCAAAAAGGTTCAGTTTGATCGCAATTTTTATTGGTTCAAGTCGAAAGAGTGAATCGTTGTGTAACAAGTGCTGAAAAGAAAAGTTTGCTCGCGTATTTCATATTAACACTAGCTCGGTCCGTGTGTTCAATAATATTTTATGTGAACTGGATTCGTTATTTGATTTGTTATGCACGGTTTATTGTGTTTTGGTCTCAAAAATTTGTTTAAGTTTGATATGTTAAATGTGTTGAAAACAAAAGTGTTCTCAAGTACTTTTGCTTAAAGGTGCTCAGTTCATGTGCTACATTTGGTTTTTCTTGTATTTTTGCCTTTTTATACATTTTTTTAAATTTAATCATACACTATTAATAAATTTAAAATTACCTCAAGGTAAGTAAGGCCTGACAATTAGTGTAGGAGCGTGAATGTGCTGGCGAATTTAAGATTAACATTTTTAATTATATTAAGCTTCATTATATTAAAATTCTGTGTATATTTTTATGACCATTTTTTATTGAGGTAAATTTGAAAGGTAAGTATTAAACCAAAAAAACAACATTACAAATCAAGTAAGTGTTTCGTTCCCAATAGGAATAAAAAAAAAATGAAGCGTTATCAAAGCGGTGCAGAAAAGCACAAGAAAATTAAAAAAACAGAAGAAGAATTTATTAAAACGCAAAAAATGCCTTAGACAAGTTTCTCTTGCCAAATTCATCTTTGAATGCAGACGAAAATAATGATGTTTTTCCGTCTACATCCAAGCAATGTTCAACATTAGAAAACAGTCAAAATCTTTTCGAAACCAATGAAACATAGAATAGTCCATTGGAAACACATGATAGTCCGTCCATAAATATGTCCAATATTAATGATATTGCATTGTGGAAACGTCCCTTTCTGATGATTTCATCACTAAGATTGTTGAAACGAAACATTCAAACTATGGCGACATTGCAAGTTCAAAAACACTTTATACATCTAACGATCAACCCTATCATCGCAGTCTCACCAAAGATCACTTCTACAGGAAAAAAAAAAAAATAACGGTGGTATCGAAGAGAGAACTTGGCTTGTGTTCTCAGAAACATCAAAATGTGTTTATTGCTATCCGTGTTTACTTTTCTACAATTCTTCATCTAAATTTGTCACAGGGTTAAATACCTGGAAATCTATTACCAGCCTTTTGACGACACATGAAACATCCTAAGAGCACATGGGTTCAATGTGCATTCTTCATAAAAGATCCCATATATTAAATAGAATCGATACCGACTTAGAATTAGACATAAGAATAGAGGAAGAGTATTGGAGAAAAGTACCCAACTGACATTTTATAGCACGAATAATCGGGAATTCGAGCAAATTCCCTTAAACTGGAGCCTTAAACTTCTCTTAAACTGCACCAGTTTAAGGAAATTTAGAAAATAGTCCTTTAAAATCAAATGTGAGGCGGCTTTTTACTACTTTTACGTTACTTTCTTCTAGATTGGCTTGGAAATGATGTTTTCTATCGTTATAGTTGGTCATGTACCCATTTTATACTTAAATAATACCCATTTTTAAAAAAATAACGTCACAAAAATTTAGCTTTTGTTTTTCATCAAAAAAACATAGCTATGAATGAAAAATGAGCTCGACGGCGTCGTCCATCGATAGAGCAACGTCTAATTTACGATCCCACAAATCTTGGCGCTTTCAACACACTTGATCACCCACAAATCCACAATTTCAGGCGTATCGAGTACTAATCGAGCAGATAAGGTAAAACAATTTCGAGCAAATGTCACTTGGGTACTCACACGTGTAACTAGTACAATAAAATTGTTAAGTAGATTAGGAATAGCATTTAGAGGACACGACGAAAGTGAACAAAGTGAGCGGAAGGGAAATTATTTATCTTGTCTAGAGGATTTGAGTGAATATGACAGTTTTTTAAAAGAACATTTTGAGAAAGATGGTAACCAAGGTCGTGGAAAAGTCAACTATTTATCGCATCATATTTGTGACGAGTTTCTAGACATAATGAGTGAAAGCATAAAAAATAAAATAGTCGAAATTGTAAAGTTAGCGAAATTGTAAAGAATGTGAGTTATTGAAAGGGGTTACATTACTGAAGTCACTTGTTAAATTTGTAGAACATTTTCGTGTTGATTTTACAAAAGTTGAAGACATTGCCAAAGAGGTATCTGATATATCTTCATTTTTTACCACAGATAGGCGTAATCAGATCCCGTAATCGAAAATTGTTTTTTGATGAATCTCAAGAAAATAGTTATGAATTTTCAATTAGGGAAGACTTTATAGTAAATTATTTCTATGTGATATGTGATAATGTTAAAGCACAAAAGGCTGAAAAGTACGAGGCAGTTCTGGAACCATTCAATGTTCTTTTTGATTGGGAATTTGTCAGAGGAAACCAGAAAAAAATCTCTAAACAAACTGTCTGAAGCATATAAAAATGATATCGATAGTAGTAATTTGCAAGACGAGTTTGGCCATTTTTTTATCTTTATGAAAGAGATTAAAGATTAAAGGTTTGGCAAAACCGCGTCAAATAGATACAGATGGAAATGATTGCAAGGTGAATTTACAAGCTATGTATGAAGTGGCTAAAACGTGTCGTGCACTTTCCCTAACATGGAAACATTGCTTCAAATACTTTTAACAATTCCAGTTTCAAATGCATCTGGTGAAAGATCGTTTTCAGTGTTAAAACGAGTAAAATCTTATTTGCGAAATTCCATAGGGGAAAAAGATTGAATAGTCATGCGTTGTTGTATATTGAGCAAGATTTGCTGAATGAATTGGAAACAGAAAACAATTATGGATCAAATCAATAATAATTGCTACAAATATCATACTCTTCATACAAGCCAGAAATTATATAGTTTACAACATACATTTACGTATCGTTACATAATTTTTTAATAAAATTTACAGCATTTTAAATGATTGTTTCGTTTTGTTACTTGGCATATTTCTTGGCTTTCATCGTAATATTTGTATGTACTTACGGTTCTGGTAAATAAATGTGGCCGCCAAGAAGGCTTGTGCTATTTCAGTTAACGCTTCAAAAGAAGAAATAAAAACACGAAACTTACAAAAATCAATTAAACATTATTCATATCAAATCGAATATACTACTGAATAAAAAATTAAGCATTAACCAAGAGTTTTCTTTGTAGATCATTAATACTTCATACGGAAGAGTTGACAAGAAAATTTGAGCGAAAGTTTTAAATAAAAAACCTGTTATAAATGAAGCCAGATGTTCTGTTCATTCTTGTATTCTTTTTTAAATAAATTTTAAACAGGGGAAGGTAGGTAAAAACGGACCATTAAAATATGCATACATTATTTTAAACTCGTCTTTGATCATAGAATGTGTTGAATATTTTGGGTTTTTATCGATTTCCATGTTTTTGTTTTCATCAAATAAAAACATGTTTTTTTGTGAAGTTTTTAAATGTTCGGGTAAGACGGACACCTGAGGCCGAAAATGCACGGACCGAACCGCCTGTTGAAAAATGTATGGATATGGCAGTTCAGAAAAGTAGCCGTTGAAAGTTTGTACATGGGTTTGACAGCATGAGGAATTCCGCGGACGCGAAATTCCGATCCGTGTATTTTCGGCCTGATATGGGAAAGATGGACACCATGAAGGGTAAGATGGACACCCGCAAAAAACGTTGGTAATTGAAAAGGTTTATAATATTTTTACATATCCGATTAATTTCCACGTCTTGGTACGTACATAAACTAAATATTGGTCAATTGCAACGACGGTTCCTTCAGTCGTTAACTTAGGAATTAAAAGCGCCTCTTCTAACACTTCGTAGAATGCAGAATCTAAACCATTATTGAAATATCGTGCAATAACAACTGACGTTTCTCCAGCTTATACAACAACAGTCTAGACCTTAGCTTTGAAATTACTCCGTGAAAATTCTGCGACCACAGCATGTTCGAGGTACTAGTAAATTTTTCATTTTCACTATTTTTTCCATTGAAAATTGAACTTTTTGTATTTGTAATCCCATTTTTTTCTTTTTTTTTTGGCTTAACAACCGTTGTCGGTCAAGGCCTGCCTGTACCACTTCTGGGCTTGGCTTTCAGTGAATTATGTATTTCCTCCCATAGCAGGATAGCCAGTCCTACGTATGGCGGTACGCTCCATTCGGGGCTTGAACCTATGACGGGCATGTTGTTAAGTCGTACGAGTTGACAACCCATAGCATCTCTCATCTATTTCTTAACGACTTAATACCAGTGCTCCCTCTTTTTGTGGATTAAAGTTGTCCATGTCGTGACAAGAAATTGAGTTTTTTAAGTGCCTCACTAAACACTTATTAAAGGTATTTAATGAAATAGATTCATCGCCAATTGATATAAGAAGTAAAATAAATTATCAAATTCGGTGTCCATCTTTTCCTGTGACAGAGTGTCCGTCTTTCCCGCTTGGGTGTCCGAATTTATAAACCACCAAAAAACAATATGTTTGAATTTTTCGATTTCATTCTTCCACCAGTTTTTTGCCTAATAACCACCACAACACATTCATGTAATAAAACTTCTAAAAATATAAATAAATGCAAGTTACAGAGCTTAAGATGCGCAGTATTCAAATTACATGTACAAGGGGTGCGCACGATTGAAAATTTGTTTTGTTTCTTGAATTTAACCAATGGATATATTATCCCAAAAACGTTCTCAAATGTGTTGTTTTACTTTCAGTTTGGATGCTTCATTGTTGAATAATTCGATATTAACATTTTCCATGCATTTATGAGAAGTGTCCATCATACCCGCAGTGACCGTCTTTATCTACCTTCCCCTACAAATGCCTAAATCACTTTTGTAGAACCCATTACATAGCTGCGTCCAACGCATAGAACAGTCGTTTTTTTTTTAATTTCTGTACTATAATTATCTTGGTATTTTCCGGATGCACATCTAAGGATTTAAGGGCGTTATCAAGATCTATTAAGGAGAACAGGTCAATGTGTTTAGAGTAAATTGACAGAAAGCCATGGGAAAATTTTTACAGTTAAATTGAACATTGTTTATGTTTAGCGATGGACGTTGCTATGGAGTGAATGAGAGTTTTGTTCAGCATTTTGCACTCATTTCCTTTTATAATCTTACAAGAATTAGAATCAAATTAGAATATTACATGGCTGATACAATCCAAGGATCTCTTTTATCATTCGTCGCCGGGTTATAAGCAAAAGACGGTATGCATATTGTACTTGTGTGTGCCGATTTGATGTTTCATTTTACTCTCAGTGTTTAACGGAAAGTAAATAGGACTTCTTTTAACCCAGTTGCAACATATAAAGTGCTGTTTTATGCCTATTAAACTTTTTGTTCTTCCAGCAGGACCGTTGCAAACGGTAGTGATTCGTGGTCATGGAATGGCAAGCAATGAGATTATCTATATACAGAGTGCACTGCAATTACTTCTCCTTTATTCTCCACAAGTGATTGACCGCAAGAAATTTAACTAATATAATCTTCCTAATAGTAAGTTCGTCTTCTTTTCCATGTTAACTATTAGCCATTTTATGTAAACACTTTTTCATGAAGCTGTCAAAACTTTTCCACGTTAACTATTAGCCATTTTATGTAAACACTTCTCCATGAAACTGTCAAAAGCGAGCTGAAAATGGCAACCTAGCAACGGGCTTTGCATCGACCTGTTGTCCTTAATAGATCTTGGGCGTTATCGTCAGCGTAATCAGAGGCTTACTTTGTTAAGGCTAACTTAGCTTCCACAACTGTGGGACGTAAACTAACAACTCTGTGTACACTTTTATTTCTGGGCTGTAATCTCAATACACAGAATATTCCAACACAAACGACATGGCTAGAGTTGAGTGACAAGATTTTATGTAATTTGCTGTAAGCAGTATGGGAGATTCACACACACATATGCAAACAATATGACTTCACTGGTTTGGATACGATAGCTTGCCAACTTGTGAGTTTGCAGTCCATAATTAGGTAGTTTGACTGACGGCAAATGTGACGATTAAAAAGAGCGCAGAAAATGTTACTCTCAAATCTTAGTGATCCATACTAAAATGCATGACAATGGCTTCTTTGCTTCATAATTTTCACAATTTGACAGTTGTCCACATAGCGTGTCTACTGCTATCGCTCCGCATTTGTCCCATATTTTATTGGTGTAATCTGGTTTTGCTCTAGTCAACACTAGTTTTGTTGTGTCCATTAGTGAAGTCTCGTGACCCTGCCATCGTGTTCCTGACGACATCCACCGTGTTCGCGATATATTTGGCTTCTATTTGTGGCTCCTTCGACGTTCATCTACAGCGGCATCTAAAATGGAGGATGTGTGTTATGCATGTTCTGAAGCACTGGGCCCGGTTGAAGGGTCAATTACGTGCCTATATTGTGAGGGTACATACCATCTGGCGTGCACCAAGGTTCCTATATCGGTCATCGACGAAGTGAAACGGATGGCTTCCCTGCACTGGAGTTGCATTGGGTGTACTAACGTCATCGGGAATCCGCGTAGCAAGGCGATCAAGGGCATGGGTATGCAGGTTGGGTTTCAGGCAGCCCTCACAGCTGCTGTTGATGCCATGAAGGCTAGCTTGGTCCCACCGGTAATACAGGAGATTCGGGATGGCTTTGCCGGAATCGCCACGGCCCATTCGGCATCCTTGCAACATAGCAATCAATTGCTCCCAGATGCACTACCAAACGGAGAAAGACGAAGATTATTTCGTGATGCAGTTGCATCCTCAGATGCCGTGTTTGTTGACAGTGCAGCAATCTCAAACGTCACAAATACCAACAACACTCACCGGATCGATCGTCCTTCACTACCACCAATTATAACAGGTACTAATACAACCTCCGCTTCAATACCAACTGTTTCACAGACACCAAGAACTGATTATTTGTGGCTGCATCTTTCAAGGTTGGCTGCGTCCGTCACCATAGAGCGTGTTGTCTCGTTGGTGTGTTTGCAGTTGGACACTGCAGATGTAATTGCTTTTAGTCTGCTAAAAGCAGGAACGGTTCCTAGCCCATTGAGTGCTGTATCGTTCAAGGTCAGAATCCCTGCTGCCCTTCGTAGTAAGGCACTTAACGCAGCCTCCTGGCCGGTCGGGCTCGGTGTGCGTGAGTTCATTTCGCTCCCGCCGCGATCTCTACATTCACGCACACAACACACGAACACTTACACACCGGTACCGCAACAATCCCGTACTCAGCAGACACCGGGACCACTACAACCTCGCACTCAACACTCACCGGCACCACAGCAGCCTTGTACCCAACACAATAATCCCCACAATAATCCATACTCACCTGTACATATCCATGAACCCGCACCAACACAAACCGAACAATCACCAACCGATATGAACTGCACTCTCCCTTCACCCACTCTTCCGTCCACGTCACGTTCAAAAACACTTAAAACTACACTGGTTCAGTTTTTTCCGAAGTAACCGCACTACAGCAGCGCAGCCATATTTTGCGCATACCGCTCGAGCAAATCCTTCGACAACAAACACAATACACTCACCTTCTACGATAAGCTCGCTAAAATGCAACACACAGCGCCTACTAACACTATGCAACAAGCACCCACTGATCGAGCGGCTTGTATCACTGTGTACTATCAGAATGTGCGTGGCCTGCGTTCTAAAGCCGATGAGTTCCGTTTGTCGGTTCTTGAGACGGAATACGATGTATTGGTACTCACTGAAACTAACAGCTCTCACTCTCGTGGGGGTGGTGTTTTAATTGCATGCAACGTTTCTCTTCTCTCTTATGTGCTTCCTACGTTGCCGCAACTGTTAGAACTCACTTGCGTATGTATTCAGTTATGCGACCACCGTTTTTTTATTGCCGCTGCCTACCTGCCGCCTAACCATAGCATGAATGAGGAGAAAATAAGTGCATTGATCGACTTCGTTGCTAATATCTGCACTACTCTTGGTCCGAGAGACAGATTCATGCTTATTGGTGATTTCAACCAGTCTACGCTATCCTGGACATCGGCGTCAGAGGAAAATGGAGCTGCATTTGATTTCTATGAGCCTCATGCACGCTCTGCGCGCAGTGTCCAGTTCGTTGATGGTTTGCATCAGAGTGGACTATACCAGCTTAACTTCAATACTAACTCATCGGGGCGAATACTTGACCTAATTTACGCAAATTGGCCAGCTGCATGTACATGTTCTTCAATACGTGTCTGTGAATATCCCCTTACTACTATCGACGAACACCACCCTCCGCTTGACTTTGATTTGGACAACGTAGCCCCAGTAACGATCGCTACAGCCATTGATGCTGATAAAAGGCTGAATTATGCTCGTGTTGACCTTCCAAAATTGGAGCGATTGATTTTATCTTTTGACAATTCTTTTAACTGTTCGGACTATTCAACCATTGACGATGCCACAGAAGCTTTTTGTGAGTTCATGAGATCTGCTATATGTGAATGCACTCCTGTTAAAATTCCTCGTCGTGGGCCACCATGGGCTGATCGCACACTAAATGCATTAAAAAAAGAAAAAAGAAAAGCCTATTCTGATCAACGAGCAGAACGAAACAGCACGTCACGTCTTTACTACAACAGAGTTCATTGTCTCTATTGCCGATATAATAGATCCTGTCACCGAAGTTATTTGAAACAAACTGCACGTTCCCTCTGCAAGTACCCTAGGCGCTTTTGGAGTTATATGGACAAAAAAACGAAAATCTGCTGGGCTACCAAGCATTATACGTTATGACGGTGACAGTGCCTGTTCCCTGCCAGAAATGTGTAAATTGTTTTCCTTGCGCTTCAAGGACAACTTCGCTTCCCAAACTACTGGTCCAGAAGATGTGGCCAATGCTCTCTCTAATACACCTGTTGGTGCACTGCTCCCTATGCTACCAGTCATCACCGTCGATACGATCACCTCTGCCATCAAACGTGTCAAATCCTCATATACTCCTGGCCCAGATGGTATACCGGCCGTTATCCTAAAGTGGTGTGCTTCTGCGCTTGCTCCCACGAAGGAGTCCCTGAGATGTGGAACCTTTCCTGCCACTTGGAAATCTTCCTGGATGACACCCATCTACAAGAAGGGCTGTAAGAATGATGCTGTAAACTATCGTGGCATAACCTCACTCAGCGTGTGTGCAAAGGTGTTTCAAATGCTAATCTACGAGCCATTGTTGGCCTCGGCCTGCAACTATAGTAGTGTGAATCAACATGGTTTTGTACCCAGGCGATCTACAACGACTAATCTACTAGAATTTGTTAGCAAATGCCATAAATCTATCGCTACCGGTTTACAACTAGATGCTATTTATACGGGTATCAAGGCAGCATTCGATAGTGTATCGCACTCCATCTTGCTTGCGAAACTCGACTTACTTGGTCTCCCAAACCCTATGATAATGTGGCGTAGATCGTACCTTACAGATCGTCAATATTCTGTGAAGTTAGGCCCGTACATGTCAAATCCTTTGCTGTTCCTTCTTTTCATCAACGACGCGACGTTGATCCTTCCGGCTGATAATCATCTACTGTACGCAGATGACGCGAAAATTTTTCGTGTCATTCGTGAACCAGAAGACCACGCCCGACTGCAAACTTCCTTGCATGAGTTCCAGTGTTGGTGCAACCGTAATGCTTTATCCCTATGCACAGATAAATGTGAAGCCATCACTTTCAGTCGTTCTCGCTGCCCATCATTGTATGAATATGCGCTTGATGGACAGTCCTTGGCGCAAAAAAAAATTGTTAAGGATCTAGGTGTTTTGCTCGATACAAAACTATCATTTAAGGATCAACTGGATCACGTAGTAGCCACCAGCAACAGAATGCTAGGTCTAGTTATCAATATGACTCGCGAGCTTAATGATATACCTTGCACCAAGGCGCTCTATTGCTCACTTATCCGGTCGTTGATGGAATATGCAAATATCGTTTGGTGGCCAACTGCAGCGCGTCCATTAGCACGATTGGAATCAATCCAGCGCAAAATTACACGATTGGCTCTTCGCTCATGGAACCAAAGGCTCGATTACCGGACTAGGTGTTTACTACTCGGGCTACCCACCCTAAGTGAGCGAATACGAAAAGCCAGGTTGTCGTTCATCACGGGACTTCTCGACGGCCGTATTGACTCTCCGTCACTACTGGCTGCCATCAATCTGTACGTTCCGGCCAGGCCGCTCCGGACTCGGGCAATGTTGGCCCTCGACGACCGTAGAACGCAATTTGGCTCCTCTGACCCGTTCCTACTGATGTGCCGTGCTTTCAACGCAGTCAGCGACGCTTTTGAGCCGAGGATTTCGCCAACTGAGCTTAATGATCGTGTTTCTGTGTTAAATTTGGTTCCATAGTGCACACTTTTATGTTCTATGTTATTGTAATCCACTGTAAAGAACTAATTGTAAAACATGGCTAAAATGGTTCGAGAGGGCATTATTGTCCATCGATAGACAAAGAAACATAAACATAAACATAAATCGCACTTAATAGCCGATCTAAGAGAAGAGAGAGATGAGTCAATCGTGGTGAGAATATCTGCTTTCACCAACTCGAGTAGGGCTGCTATCTCACTTGTGAGAAGTGAGTTTATGCCATTGCGAAACTCGTTACATGTTTTGCACAACCACAATAATTGATTATTCCGCCCAAGCTCACGAGTAGAATCACGGGACAAACCCGTGCAATGGGTATGATGCTTGGAACCACAAACACCGGCGCAGGATACCGAATTAGCACTATCGGTGGGTGCATTGCAGGTTGAGCACTGCATAACAATGACACAGCACAAACTGATGAGTGACAGGAGCAGGAACGAAGCCAAACAATATCACGGCAAAAATGTCGAAATAACAGGAGACTAGGTGCAATAACTCCAGTGCAACTTAAATTCAATCGAAGGCACGCACAAGCCAGTAAAAACAACTCAGCAGCACCAATGTTACAAATGTTGGAAATCAGGTAATAACACGGCAAAACAGCATCAAAAATCAGGAGCACAAGGAAGGCACAACCACTCGGTTTGACAGTCGATCTCTCTCAGTTGTTAATTCGTTCAGGCACATAATAGACTCTTTCAGCGAGATATAGAATTGTTCGGCAGCAGGCGTTGACATGTTCGGCGATTCTGTAGTGTTGTGATTTGTTTTGTTTACACACTGTGCCGCAGGGTTCAATTTTTCATTCTTAAAAGTCCTAAAAGTAGCTAATAATCATTCCCCAAGCTGTTTAATGCATGAATTAGTTAAAACAAACATATTTTTACGACAATCATTTGTTTACCTTCTAATGAGAATGATCCAAACTGCAGTCCAAGGGGTACGAAAGTGACAGCTCTATAGTATAACCGAACATGTCAACGCCTACTTCCGAAAAATTCTATATCTCTCTGAGAGAGTCTATTATATGCCTGAACGAATCTACAACTCGCTGAACATGTCTATATAATCCTCGAAACCCCTGTATTAACAGCAGATTGTTGGATTGATATTAACAATACTAGCTTTTGCGCAGTAACAATACATTTTGTAAACAATCAGTACGATCTTTTTAGTCATTTGCATGAATGTTCGGAATTCATTCAACAAGCCATACCGGTAAAAATATTGCCGCTTGGATTACTAATATAACAGACATCTTTCCAACATCTGAATAAATCTGTTTTGGTGACTGATAATGCTGCTAATATAAAAATTGAAGTCATATTAAATATTTTTCATCTTTCATGCGGTGCTCACACGATTAATTTAGTGCTTAAGGGCGCGCTTGTAGAAATAACACGAACTATAGATAAAGTAAAAAATATGGTAACACATTTAAAAACAACTCCAAAGCTACCCAAAAACTATCTGAGAGGCAATTGAATTTGAACTATCCCCAATTGAAGTTAAAGAACCGTTGTCTTATTCGTTGGAATTCTGCATTTGAAATGTTTGAACGTTTCAACCAAAACAGAGTTCCATTAGCTTCATGTATTGCTGCATTAAATATCAATTCTAGGCAAGAAGATCGAGTAATAATAGAATAGGCAAATTTTTTTTAATCTTTAATGCTAAAACGTCAAACGTCATAGTGACTGGTCGATAATTCTTTGCGCTCCGATATTTTATAAAATTATTCAGTGAAAACTTATCCATAACGCAACTTGCTTGCTTGTGCTGACTGCCTCAAGACCTGGTTTTCATTAACAGTCGGAAATTGCTCATCTGCAATCACCTGTAATCATTTTTCCTGCTCTACAATCAATACCCCATTTCAACTATTGCTGTACCATTTTACAATGACCGGTATCTGCGCCGCTTGTGCCAACGACATCGTACCTGCTGATCGAATTGTGAAATGCCAGGGTTGGTGCAATGCCGAGTTTCATTTCACATGCAGTGGACTCTCTGAGGAACTGTCCGCTATTATAGAGTCCTGTGCACAACTTTTTTGGGCATGTAAGGCTTGTGTAAAGTTTCATAGACATCCGCGTTCGGCTGTGCTTAGGTCGTCTACCCCTTACACCCACACCACTGTCGACTTATCGTCCAGCATTGCCGACCTTAAAGCGAGCCTCCATAGTGAGCTGCCAAAACAAATCACTGCCGTTATTAAATGCGATCTCCTCGAAGTGCTGAAGAATGAGATGCGTTCCTTTTTGCTTTCATCACACACCTCTACCGATTTACCCGCTCAACAACCCATTCATCGCAATCCAGCAACATCATACCCCGAATTGTTTAACTCAGTAATTAACAATATTCCCGATACCATTACACCAACACAAACACAGTTCCCATCTTTGGCGGCCTCACTTAGTGTAAGTGCAATCAAACCGACATCCTACATCAACAAAACACCACTTAACAACCTGCAAACACCACTACTAAGAGGATCGGGATCACCGCTTGCTTCAGATACACTGGATATCATTCCACACACTGATACGCGTATGTGGCTTTTCTTTACACGTTTCGCCCCGTCAGTTACCACTGAGCAAATTTCTCATATGGTGCAGGTACGTTTAGCGCTTGACAAGCGGGATGTGTTTGTTCACCGCCTGACGAAATTCGGCGCCAACACAAGTACACTCTCATTCATGTCATTCAAAGTGGACATACCGGCCACTTTACGCAGTAAGGCTCTATCACCTGAGACATGGTCCTCCGCTCTAACATACCGAGAAATTCGTGACTACCGGAACAATAACAATAACAATCCCAATACACGCGCCGTCATCGATACTAACTCGATACATCAACTCACTCACGATCACCCTGCCACTCTCGCTGCAGACAGCTATCACAATCCACTCTCACGGTCCGGAATAAGCGCTCCGATATCAAACACAGATATGCACTCGCAGCCTAGTCCGATTTCCTCTCCTGCTATGACCACTACAGATGCAGGTTTGTTTACAACTGAACCACAGCAGGATCTCAACGAGCGAATGCTTGTCACCACTACACCTATCAGATCTCCTCCTGAATGCTTAGCCGCTCCTAAAAAAAGACCGCACCGAGTTAACACTAAACGGACCGATGATTCTGCGGAAGCCGGTCCGTCAGATGAATAGCAATTGAATATCAACAACACAACAACAACATACCTACCAATGTATTACCAAAATGTTCGAGGCTTGCGTAAAAAACTGAATGATCTAAGACTAGTACTTTCAGAAACTGAATACAAAATTAACTGAAACCTGGTTGAACAATAACATAAACAATGAGTTATTCAACGACGATCGCTATTCTATTTACCGATGCGATAGAACCACCACTAAGCACCACCGAACCAGCACTTTCTCCATCGGTGGTGGTGTTCTAATAGCCTGCTCTCGCTCTCTCTCATCTTGCGAAATTACACCGACGGATCGAACTATGGAACAGTTGTGGGTCAAAATTCGATTGGGCAATATTTTTGTTTATATCGGTGCCATGTATATTCCACCGTACAACGCATATAACGACATAATTGTTAACAAATATCTGGAAAGTATACGCGAAATTTCATCACGCATGAGAGATAACGATCTTCTGCTTGTCGCTGGAGATTTTAACAAATGGGACATTACGTGGTCCAAACTCAATCCAGCCGATGTCGAGGATGTACCATTGCGCTCCACTTTCATGCACTATAAACCGTCATCTAAGTCTCGAAATAATCATATTTTCATCGATGGTATGGCAGCAAACGGCCTTTATGAATTAAGCAACGTTAGAAACTCCATGGACCGACAACTCGACCTAATTTTTGCTAACTCCAACGCCGCTGAGATATGTTCTGCCGTGTCTAAATCCGAACCGGCCCTGCTCAAGCTCGATAATTATCATCCTGCACTCGAATGGTCAATACGTCACTATGATCATCATGCGTCTAGCTCCCATCCAAGCAACACATATCAGCAACGATTAAATTACTCAAAGGCTAATATCGTCGAACTGGAGGAAAGAATATTTCTATTCGGTTCTACTTTTAACTGCTCCAACTTTCCGTCTGTTGACGACGCTGTTCATGCTTTCACGATTTTCATGAAAGATGCTCTACAATCCTGTACGCCAATTATGCACCAGAAACGCTCTCCAGCATGGAGTAATAACAGGCTTATCATCCTCAAACGAGCCAAAAACAAAGCCATTAGTCGACACCGTTTTTTGAGAAGTAATATCACTAGGGAAAATCGTAACAACGCCATACATGCATACCGTCAGTATAACCGATCAAGATATAAGCAATATATATCTTCAATCGAAAGGTACCTTCTCCGACATCCCCGAAAATTTTGGCGCTTCATCGACAGCAGACGACGCTCAAACGTAGTTCCAAGCACAATCAAATATAATGATTCCGTGGGCACGTCACCCGAAGATATTTGCAACATTTTTGCTGAACGATTTTCCGATGCCTTCTCCACTCCAATTGTAGATCAAACGGTGATCTCAAGGGCCACATCTTACACACCTCTAAACATGATTGATTACACTATTCCTACGTTTGATATACGCAAAGTAGAAAAGTGCCTCAAAAGCCTTAAACCATCTACAGCTCCTGGTCCCGATGGCATTCCGAGTTTCATCATCAGTAAATGCTATCAATCCCTAGCACCTATATTAACAAACATATACAACACGTCATTGAGTTCCGGTATTTTCCCACGCTTATGGAAGACCTCGTGGATCGTAGCAATATTTAAAAAAGGGGATCGCTCATGTGCTTCAAACTATCGCGGTATCACATCACTTTGTGCGGTGTCAAAAGCTTTTGAGCTTCTGCTTTACAGCCCTATGCTCTCCGCTACATCGAATTACATTATGGATAACCAACACGGGTTCGTACCCAAACGTTCAACATTAACGAACCTCACTGAATTCGTTAGTTTCTGCAAACGTAATCTCGACTCCGGAGGTCAAGTGGATGCTATTTACACCGATCTCAAAGCTGCTTTCGACCTCATCTCACACGACATTTTAATCGCCAAATTGCACAAATTAGGGTTTTCGGAACAAATAGTTAAGTGGTTGCATTCCTACCTCACAGAACGCTCATACAAGATCAAGGTAAACGATCATACATCTAGAGAGGTGCTTGGCACCTCAGGGGTGCCTCAAGGCAGCAATTTGGACCCGCTGCTCTTCATTCTTATAATATATATATATAAACGATGTAGGGCAATTGCTAGCTAAACACCGTTTTCTTCTGTTTGCCGATGACGTTAAGCTGTTCGCTCCTATCAACGATACCAATGACTGCATCAATCTTCAACATGCCATCAACCTGTTTAGCATATGGTGCCGTGATAATGCAATGGTGCTATGTATCGAAAAATGTCGTGTTTTGTATTTTTACCGTTCTCGGTCTTGCACACGATTTAACTACCAGATCGATAACATATCCGTTGAACGCACCGATACATTCCGCGACCTTGGGATCATTCTCGACACACGTTAAACATTTAACGATCACCTAGAGAATATAGTGTCTAGAGGGAACCAACTACTGGGTTGGATTATTCGATCAACGCAAGGTTTCCGTAATCCTATGACCATAAAAACCATCTACTGTGCCTACGTTCGATCTGTGTTAGAATATTGCAGTATTGTTAGTGACCCCTGTACCGAACAATGGAGTAATCGAATCGAGGCCATCCAAAGAAAAGCGACTAGATATGCTGTAAGACTCTTATCATGGCGACAGGGCGATGTGTTACCGTCATACCATTCCCGGTGTCTGCTTTTAGGGATTCAGTCGTTGAAAAAGCGCCGTGAGATAGCTAAATGCCTTTTTATATCAGGACTACTTAACCACCACATTGATGCTCCTACTCTATTAGCTACGATAGAATTTAACGCGCCATCTAGGAATCTACGTACACGTCAATTCATATCCGTCCCTCGTTATAGAACTCGTTTTGGCCAGTCTGATCCTATGTCAGCTATGTGTCGAACTTTCATAAATAACTTTGATTTATTTGATTTCAACATGCCACAGAATGTTTTGAGTGATAGACTCAGGACACAACTTACGTAATAATTTTATTTTCAAAATACATTTTCTATTCTTGTGCACCTGTTCTCCCCGATCGATTTATGTACCTTACATAGTCTATAAGCACTAATTTAAGTACATTCATGTAGGATCTTCAGATCCCGATGGATTAATCAATAAACATATAAAGATATAAACATATGACGACTATACGATGCTGTTACAACAGAAATTGTGGCAGCGAAAATGGTCTCTATCTCTTCTACCATGGGGTTTTTAACAACGTCTTGTTTCGAAAACAAGCTAAGGAGGAACAGGAAAATCAAACAGTCAAAAAAAATTTACACGAT
This sequence comes from Anopheles merus, assembly GCF_017562075.2. Classification (NCBI taxonomy): domain Eukaryota; kingdom Metazoa; phylum Arthropoda; class Insecta; order Diptera; family Culicidae; genus Anopheles; species Anopheles merus. Next base: position 9,560,239 of record NC_054083.1, read on the forward strand.
TCTCTTGATGAACTTGTTGCTGGACTCAAAACAAGGTTTTAAATTGTGAATAATTCCGACTTTCAGGCCTATTATTTTACTCGCTTTTACATTTTTATTATTTTTTACATCTTAATTAGGCCATACGGCCCGTTGAAGATTAAATAAATAATAATAATAATAATAATTAAATGAGATATTAAAAAAAGAGAGACAGCTCAACTCATTTGCTATTGTCATGCCGGGCTCATACGCATCAGATGCCGCATTCAGAGCAAGACATGTGCGCAAAATGGGTCTCGGGAGGCGAAGGCGGTCCTTGTCTCTGGAATGGCCAGCATTTCGTATCCGGTCGACAAGTTGGAGTAAGCCAAGCAACAAAAACCTTGTCATGTAGTCGTTGTTGCTTCCGCACGAACGGAGCCGTTTCGCGGGTAGCCCTACGCTGGATAGACTCCAAACGCGCAACCCCCCGAGCAGAGGAGAGCCACCACACAACGCTACCATACTCCAGCACTGACAGAATAAGAGCACAATAAAGAGTTTTGGTGCAGATTGGGTCCGAGAGCTCGCGAGTCATGTTAACGACTAAACCTAACAATTGACTGCATCTTGTCACAACGTGGTCAAGGTGTTGCTAAAACGTGAGTTTCGCGTCGACGAAAACACCTAAGTCCTAGACACAATCGAGTCTCTGCAAAGTTTGCCCGTTTAGCGTGTAGTCGAAATGCACCGGAGAGCGCGAACGGCTGATGGTGATGGTAACACACTTATCAACACAAATGGTTAAGGAGTTTCGCGTGCACCAGTTATCGAATTCTTCTAGTGAAGCCTGAAGTATGCGATGGTCGTCTGGTCCCTGGATTTGCCGAAAGTTTTTGGTATCGTCCGCATAGAGCAGGTGATTATCCGCAGGAAGGATCGTGGAAACATCATTTATATAAAGGACAAATAGTAAAGGACCCAGATTGCTGCCTTTAGGGACGCCAGAAGAAGCACGGAGGGATCTAGATAGATGGGGCCCCATCCTAACGGAATAAGTATGATTGATTACACTATTCCTACGTTTGATATACGCAAAGTAGAAAAGTGCCTCAAAAGCCTTAAACCATCTACAGCTCCTGGTCCCGATGGCATTCCGAGTTTCATCATCAGTAAATGCTATCAATCCCTAGCACCTATATTAACAAACATATACAACACGTCATTGAGTTCCGGTATTTTCCCACGCTTATGGAAGACCTCGTGGATCGTAGCAATATTTAAAAAAGGGGATCGCTCATGTGCTTCAAACTATCGCGGTATCACATCACTTTGTGCGGTGTCAAAAGCTTTTGAGCTTCTGCTTTACAGCCCTATGCTCTCCGCTACATCGAATTACATTATGGATAACCAACACGGGTTCGTACCCAAACGTTCAACATTAACGAACCTCACTGAATTCGTTAGTTTCTGCAAACGTAATCTCGACTCCGGAGGTCAAGTGGATGCTATTTACACCGATCTCAAAGCTGCTTTCGACCTCATCTCACACGACATTTTAATCGCCAAATTGCACAAATTAGGGTTTTCGGAACAAATAGTTAAGTGGTTGCATTCCTACCTCACAGAACGCTCATACAAGATCAAGGTAAACGATCATACATCTAGAGAGGTGCTTGGCACCTCAGGGGTGCCTCAAGGCAGCAATTTGGACCCGCTGCTCTTCATTCTTATAATATATATATAAACGATGTAGGGCAATTGCTAGCTAAACACCGTTTTCTTCTGTTTGCCGATGACGTTAAGCTGTTCGCTCCTATCAACGATACCAATGACTGCATCAATCTTCAACATGCCATCAACCTGTTTAGCATATGGTGCCGTGATAATGCAATGGTGCTATGTATCGAAAAATGTCGTGTTTTGTATTTTTACCGTTCTCGGTCTTGCACACGATTTAACTACCAGATCGATAACATATCCGTTGAACGCACCGATACATTCCGCGACCTTGGGATCATTCTCGACACACGTTAAACATTTAACGATCACCTAGAGAATATAGTGTCTAGAGGGAACCAACTACTGGGTTGGATTATTCGATCAACGCAAGGTTTCCGTAATCCTATGACCATAAAAACCATCTACTGTGCCTACGTTCGATCTGTGTTAGAATATGGTGCATGAACAAAGAGATGTGTAAAAGTTCATCGATGCGTGTGAGAGAGTAGGGCTGATGAATAGAAAGAGATGGCATGAGTTTGTGTTCATTATCCCCGAAAAATTTCGCTTGGGAAGGCTTCTAACTATCGCGGCATTACATCGCTAGGGGCCTGTTGGATTTTGAGATAGGCAGAGCACATCCTTAACCTAGGCAATTAATTAATAACGACCATGCACAGGCAACACGCATTATATGTATTTTCCCATTCCCATGCATTCCCAACGGGATAGAAACCCCGTTTACACTTTAATCTAGGTGGAATTGTGTGAATGTAACGAGAATTAAATAAGAAAATGTATGTATCGCTAACGGAGCACGTAGGCTCCTGAAAGAACACCCCAAAAATTACAAATAAATCCAGTTAGAATTCTAGTGTAATTAACATAGTTTTTCCTCCAAGTTTTTGGTGAGTAACGAGAATTTAATAAGAAAGTGTATATATCGCTAACGGAGCACGTAGGCTCCTGATAAGAACACCCCAAAAATTACCAATAAATCGAGTTAGAATTCAAGTGTAATTAACTTAGTTTTTCCTCCAAATTTTTGGTGAGCAGTGCTCTTGTTGGGAAGTTTGATTCTCATTGAGAGTGTCAATATTTCTTTGGCAATTTCCTTAGTTATCTAGACGGAAGTTTGCAGCTGGGGTGCCAGCCTTTTTTAGGCTTTTGCTCGGAAGTACTGCTCCCTCACTTAATACAGTCCACAAGACGGAGTAGGCGGTAGAAACCTACAGGGTCATTGCAAAAGTTGGTGCAGATTGGGTCCGAGAGCTCGCGAGTCATGTTAACGACTAAACCTAACAATTGACTGCATCTTGTCACAACGTGGTCAAGGTGTTGCTAAAACGTGAGTTTCGCGTCGACGAAAACACCTAAGTCCTAGACACAATCGAGTCTCTGCAAAGTTTGCCCGTTTAGCGTGTAGTCGAAATGCACCGGAGAGCGCGAACGGCTGATGGTGATGGTAACACACTTATCAACACAAATGGTTAAGGAGTTTCGCGTGCACCAGTTATCGAATTCTTCTAGTGAAGCCTGAAGTATGCGATGGTCGTCTGGTCCCTGGATTTGCCGAAAGTTTTTGGTATCGTCCGCATAGAGCAGGTGATTATCCGCAGGAAGGATCGTGGAAACATCATTTATATAAAGGACAAATAGTAAAGGACCCAGATTGCTGCCTTTAGGGACGCCAGAAGAAGCACGGAGGGATCTAGATAGATGGGGCCCCATCCTAACGGAATAAGTACGGCCCATTAGGTATGATCTCAGCCAAGCAACTAGAGGATCTGGAAGGCCAAGTCTGTCGAGTTTTGCTAGTAATATGACGCGAGATATCCTGCCGAAGGCGGCTTTTAAATCGGTGTAAATGACATCTACTTGAAAGCGAGCATCAATGGATTTGTTACAGCTACTAACGAATTGCATACGGTTTGTGGTTGTTGATCTGTTAGGGACAAATCCGTACTGATTCGGGCTGATGTAATTGCGGGCAGAAGCCAGTAACGGTTCATAAACAAGCAGCTCAAGCACTTTTGCAATGACCCTGTAGGTTTCTACCGCCTACTCCGTCTTGTGGACTGTATTAAGTGAGGGAGCAGTACTTCCGAGCAAAAGCCTAAAAAAAGGCTGGCACCCCAGCTGCAAACTTCCGTCTAGATAACTAAGGAAATTGCCAAAGAAATATTGACACTCTCAATGAGAATCAAACTTCCCAACAAGAGCACTGCTCACCAAAAATTTGGAGGAAAAACTAAGTTAATTACACTTGAATTCTAACTCGATTTATTGGTAATTTTTGGGGTGTTCTTATCAGGAGCCTACGTGCTCCGTTAGCGATATATACACTTTCTTATTAAATTCTCGTTACTCACCAAAAACTTGGAGGAAAAATTATGTTAATTACACTAGAATTCTAACTCGATTTATTTGTAATTTTTGGGGTGTTCTTTCAGGAGCCTACGTGCTCCGTTAGCGATACATACATTTTCTTATTTAATTCTCGTTACATTCACACAATTCCACCTAGATTAAAGTGTAAACGGGGTTTCTATCCCGTTGGGAATGCATGGGAATGGGAAAATACATATAATGCGTGTTGCCTGTGCATGGTCGTTATTAATTAATTGCCTAGGTTAAGGATGTGCTCTGCCTATCTCAAAATCCAACAGGCCCCTAGCGATGTAATGCCGCGATAGTTAGAAGCCTTCCCAAGCGAAATTTTTCGGGGATAATGAACACAAACTCATGCCATCTCTTTCTATTCATCAGCCCTACTCTCTCACACGCATCGATGAACTTTTACACATCTCTTTGTTCATTGTACTATATTTGAAGGGTTTAAAAGTGATAGATAACAATTCATGTTCATGAACTAGTTATGGTCAAATGTTAATGGTGTAATGTTTGTACCATGGTCGACCTGAGTTCAATTCCATTTTTATTATTTTTTTATGATTTAAAGTTTTATTTAATTTTTAAAACATCCAGCTCCAATAACTTCAAACTCATTTACTCATGGCTAGAAATGCGTGTTTAATAGTTAATCTGTTATTTTTATTGTTTTATTTATTTCTTTTAATTCTTTTAGTATCAGTACCCCTTCATACAAACAAACCAGTAAATAGCACGATAATGAATAATAATATGGTGGCGCAACTGGCAAAGTGATTCGAAGTAGAACTAGCGATGTGGTTGGTAGCATCAAGGATGAAGCATGATCATGAGTGGAGGGAGTGAATCCGAATGTTCATTTCTATTTTTAGCTCTTTTTTGCATGGGTTCATCTTTCACGTGTGTTCACTATCCCCGAAAATGATCTGTATTTCGTTGGTCTTTTCGGGGATAATTCGTTAACGAATTATCCCCGAAAAGACCAGCGAAAACCAGCGTGGTCGGGAGCTTGGGTTATTCTTGCAGCTTTCTTATGGATTGGTTTTAGCCATGAGACCTTCCAAGAGACAGGGAAGGTGCATGAGCTTAGCGATTCTGCGAAGATATTTACTAGTAACGGAGCAATAACGCAGTGCACTTTTTCAGGATCACTGCCGGGAAGCCATCAGGGCCGGCGGTGTAGGACATTTTTATGCGGTCTGTGGCGCGGGTGACTGACGAGGTATTAATGACCGGTAGCATGAGATGAAGTGCATCTGCAGATGTGTTGCAGCGATATGCAGCACGTTTCGCTCACATCCTCCATTTTAGATGTAGCTGCGGATGAACGTCGAAGGAGCCACGAATAGAAGGCAAGAATATCGTTAGCACAGTAGTTGTCGTCAGGAAGAGAATAGCAGGATCACGGGACTTCACTTATGGACACAACAATTCTTGAGCCAGTTAAACCGAAAACAGATTACACGGATACAATTGTGGATAAATTTGGAACGTGTCAGATGGTTCCGAATGACTCCAGACGACTCTGGGCAATTCCGACTCCGAACGACTCCGAATGACTCCGAACAGCTCCAGACGGCTCCGACTCCGGACTACGCCGGACGATTTCGACCAAATCCGCACGACTCCGACTCCTAATGACTTCGATTCCGAACGACTCCGGACGGTTCCGACACCGAATGTCCCCCGACGGCTCCGGACGACTCCGAACGACTTGCTGGGCGAACCTATAATATATAGTGTAAGTGTACCAATTGTGGCTATAGCACCAATTATGGCTATAACGAACACTATTTTCGATCTAAAACAGTCTATTTGCATTTTAAAACCACGGAGGGATTTTTCATTTCAATTATGAACATTTTAACACATTTGTGCTTCATAAGTTTCATGTTGGTCACTTCCGTTTGTTAAATATCACCCTTTTAAAATGTGTTGCCAAGATTTTTGGTATCTCTTACCATTTTGCTAAGAGCAGCACTGTAGGATATTAGCGATTTTCAAGCACCTAACCATAATTATATAACAAAATCATAATTTTGGTAATTAATGTAATAATCAGAAGAATGTAATTGAATCAGTTTCACCAAAATAATGCAGTTTTGAAAGACTTTCATACGAAGAAAGTGAAATCTGAAGCCGCTCGTGTCGCCTAATTGCCAAATGCGCTCTTGTTCTTCCCTGATCGATAGTTAGTGCTAGTCTTGACCGGAAGTATCTTGGCCTGATAGTTGAAGATAGTTGAACTATGGCTACGATTCTTCATTTAAACCAATTCAAACATATCACCCTAATTTGTGCTCATCTTCGTATCGTTATACGTATTGTATAACAGCTTCGTATTGAGCGTGGATATCAATACAACCAGTGATAGAAAACGGATATTTTAAAATGTTAATGGTGGTTACATACTTATATTGGTGCAGTGAACTTATAATTACTTGATTTCAGTTAAAACAATGTCACAAAGTAATGTTTGGTGTAAATATCCACGAGTTTTAGCATACAGCCACTATTGGTACAGCTATGGCGAATTGCTAGGAATACTATAGTCATGATTGGTACCTTAAGATGCAATTTTGAAGTGAAATTTTCTAGTATTTTGATAAACACTGAGTGAAAATAAAAAATACATTCGTGTTCTACACATTGTAGGCTACATAAAAACATTAAGAAGTTTGTAATTTTACCCAATACTTAATTTTACAGGCGTAAAATCGGTATCTTGATGACATATTATATATTATTGCTACACTTACCCTGTATAAATATAATATAAACAAAGGGTGGGGTCAAATATATAGACAGGGTGGAATCAAAAAATAAAAGCACGCATAACTTAAATCTTCTATGCGATAGTTGGAGTAATGTCCAAAATGGCTCCATACTGAACATTTTGATTACCGTTCCAGAACCAATTTTGGGGGCCTTCACAATTCTAGTCAGTTTTTTGTATGGAGTTTGACAGTTGGAGGCTGAAATCATGTAAACACTCCATACAAAACCACACAAAAAACTAGCCTGCGATTTTCAATCTAGAAAATTTTAGCCTAAAAGCTAGAATTACATTCGATTACCTGTTCGAAAACACGGGTTTGTTTACATTTATCCCAAGGTGCATTAAAGAGACCAGGTGGTGAAATCTGGAATCAAAATGTATGTAGTCCAGGTGGTCTCATAGCATTTTTTATAACCAAATTTGAATATCACTTTTTGACAGAACGAGTGAAAACTTTTGCTCCAACGAGCTTTCTGGAGGCTTGACGAATACTCAAAACACTCTTAAAGTCATCATTGAGAAGAAGAAGCGATAAAAATCAGCCTTCTAAATTCATACATCTTGGGATAAGCCCACCTGTATATTATACCCACTTAGATAGCTGCTTGAAAACTGCTATACAATGCAAACAACTGACAGGCTGAAATTTCAGCCTACGAATTCCAAACGGAAAGGGCCCCTTTAGTAGAGTTTCTTTCAACTGGTGTTAATCATCACACAGCAAAATATATTGTAGACGAAACCCAAATAGCCAGCTCGAACTCCATAGCTGATTTGGAGCTGTTTAACGAAACATCGTTCCAATGTCGAACTTTGTGGGTGATAAAGAGATGAAACGGTACTTGGTGGAACCATAAAACTTTTTGACAAGCACACGGTACTCTTTGGAACTTTGCAGCTGATTAGTACTATCCGTAGGGTTGACGATGAAACTTTAAGGCTTTTTAAGAATGTGTACCGAACTTGGTGGAACTTTCTAGCTTTTTAATGCATGACATCGGTACAAGGTGACTCTTGTTAAAGTGTCAAAGACAGACGCCGTCAATCATCTCATTGCTGTTGTACAGTTAGTTAAGTTAATTGAAGAACTTATTTTGAGTGAAGTGATTGTACAGTAAGTTGTGTGGAATTTTGTGTAACTCATGAATGTACTTAAACAAAACAAATCTTGTTTTCAATCGACAATTATTTAATCGATGACGCATGATTGAAAATAAAACACAAAGAAAAATAATGCCCGGCACCGTGGCATAAGAAAGATGCTTTTTAGAAGGACCACCTGGAACTTCGAGGCTGTTTATCAACTGCAAACGGTGAATTCAAGCAGCGATCTTTAGCTTGCCAAAATTGTCTGCTTAAGCAATTCTGGCTATTCGGGAATTGGAAAAGTTCTCGAAAAGCTTGGACCACAAACGTTTTTTTGTTATTGTTGCTGATAACGCTAAAATGTGGTGAACGCGTTAAAAACTGGCAAATCTTAGTATAATCATGTAAACCATATTTGTTGTATAGCTCATCCTCTGCATTTAATTTGCAAATATATAATTGATTTCAATTTTATTCCATTATCCGTTTTCTTAGAAACGTACAAGGCTCCTAAATGTACGTTTAGGAGTACGGCGCACATATTCGGTACGCCGGTCAAAGATAGCATCGACAGATTCATTCGACATGGAAACAATCATTGTTTCATATAAAAATAACAATAAAACGAAAGTTTGTTTGTTCTCTCAAATAAATAATCATTATAGTCATATAATTCGTTTGTTTTTAGCAAATACAAGCAACGGAAAAGGTATTGCACCTGATCCAGCTGGTTGAAACGTATCAATACCTGTGGAAGGATTCCGAGCGGCAATATAAAAACAACGAAATCCGCCACCAAGCTTGGCGAGAAATCGGAGCAGCGCTAGAAGAAAAACCAGAGGAAGGCCAGGAAAAATGGAAAACTTTGAGAACACATACAGACGCACCAAAAAAGGAATTGCACGAAACCAAACAACAGGTTACGGTAAGTAAAATTCACTAATTTACCAGGCTGTTTTCAAAATATAATATTTTATTTGTGTTTTGATACTGTTTTTTAGGCGCCAGCAAAATCTTTCAGAATGTTTGGTACGGCTACGAAGCCATATCGTTTCTGCACGATGCAGCGTCGAACGCAAAATAGGGTATGTTAAAAAGTGTGTATGTAGAACGGTAAGGGTTGCCTGCTGAATTTCACATTGAGTTATTCTACGAGGCTGTGGAAGAGAGTACGGAAGTGGATCATTTTATTTCAAATGCCGCGCCAAGAGCAATCGCATGTTTTGCAACACTCTAGTTTGTCTCAAAGCGAATGTCGATGCCGTATTTCTAGAGCCTGCAAGACGTGTTGAATTCTACAGGCGGTCCCCGAGATACACGGTACCTCACGCGGATTCGGAGATACGCGGTTTTATAAATTTGACAATTCTTTGAGCAAATTGTACTGATTTGACACATCAATTGTAAAATGCCAAATAATTTCCGTTTTGATGGAATATTAAAAACTATTTCAAAAAGTTCAAAACTATTATATTCAGTCAGAATCATATCCAATCATTCATAAAGTGACTAAAACCGCCCCCTACAGGCTGTCCCCGAGATACACGGTACCTCTTATACGCGGATTCGGAGATACGCGGTTTTCCAAATTTGACAGTTATTTGAGCAAATTGTACTGATTTGACACATCCATTGTGAAATACCAAATAATTTCCGTATTGAACGAATGTAAAATACTATTTAAAAAGGTTTACAATTGTTCAATTCAGTAGAAATATATCAAATAATTAATTTGGTGACGAAAACCAGCCCCTACTTGCAAAATTGCACGAAAATAAGTGATATTTTGGCTGGAAATCACGAGATTCGACTTACGCGGAAATTCGAGATACGCGGTATTTTGCGGCCGTTTTCGGTCCCCATTAACCGTGTATCTCGGGGACCGCCTGTTTTAATAAATTAAGTATAATATTCATTTTTTGGTAACTCACCCTAAACAAAAAAGAAAGCGATTTATATGAATCTCCAGAGGCGAAAAAGCGCAAAGCGATGCACAACCGCTGTTTGGCAGAGATCGATACCCTCATCGTCATGTCTTCCCTGGTCAATTTAGGACCAATCCGTAAGAACAAATACTAAAATTCTTCCTTATTCACCCTGAGAAAGCTATTGAACATTTGGTCCTTCTCCATAAATTACCGAAACAACCTGCTCCACATACTTTCCCGCTCCAGGAATAAATTGGTCATTCAGCAGCGCCTTTCGATTTCCTGTTGATTTTCTTCTTCCTCCGCTTCAATAAGAAGCATCATTACTGTTGTGTTCAGATTTGCTAATATGACGCGAACGCAATTAATATTATTAAAACTTATATATTAACAAATAAAATTATCTATCACGATACACCTCCGCTCGCAACCAATCCCGAATCAAGAGAGACCGATCTGTCCATCTCCCAAGCCCTGCACGGCTCGCCGTATTCCAATCCTAATCAATACGCTCTCATTACACAATTACACCTAATTAACCGCCTTCCTAGCATCATGGTCCGACACCGGTCATGAGCCAGGGGTGAGGGCTGTGAGTACAACTCGCAGCCACAACATCTCCTTCCCTTAATTCAGTTGGTACGGTTCAAATCTACAAGCCGGTCTTCTAACACGAGAAGAGCGGCGAGAATATCGTTCCAAATGGCATGCACTACTATGACTTTGCCGCGATAGTATATCTAATGGCAGTATAGTATTTTTCCTGATCATTGGTCGGATTACACTTTCGTAATTGATTTAAATGCCGTCTATACCTACGGTTATCACTAGTATTGATCCTCATACCTAACATTTCCTATACGTTTAGTTACTTTGCCGGAAATCCATATATAATTATTTTGCATGCAATATTTCGTATAAATCAATTCGCCTACATGCAACCTAGGTGTAACATCGACCGGTTTAATCTCCGCATAACTAGATTTAATTAAAAGTGACTTTGGCCAATTTACTATTTGGTCTTTTGGTGATGCTTTTACTGCGACCTGACATGTATTACAATTGTTAACCACCTTAACTATGTCTGTTTCTATTAATGGCCAGTAAATGCAACTACGCGCTTTTGCTTTCATATTAATTATGCCTGGATGACCCATATGCAGCTGGTCAAGGCATCGCTTCTGTAGTGCATTTGGTATTACTACCCTTGCTCCAAATATTATGCACCCTTTTTCTATAGTTAAGCCATCTTTAACGTTGTAAAAACTTTCAAGCTCTTTGTTAAGTGGAATTTCACACGGCCAGCCATTCTTTACAAAATCGTATAATCTGCTAAGTATTGTATCTCTACGCGTAGCATCGGGAACTTCCCCTCGAACCATCGGAATTGCGTTTAAATAATCGTTTGCTACATATTTTAAATCATCATCTATCTGCACATTGGCGATCATACCTTCTATATCAGGAAATTCATGGTTATTAATCATTAATTGGCTTGAAAATGCATCCATTGGAATTGAACCTAGCTTCAAAACATCAACCAAATCTGCGCCAAGAAGCATCAGGTTAATTTCTGTAACCCGTATTGTCGCCTGCGCTGTATATTCGCCTAAGCTCACGGTACACACAAATTCACCATCAATTGCCAACCGAGACCCTGAAGCATTTTTCGTTAGAACTGACGATGGTGCCAAACTAGGACTTCCAATATGTTACCATGTCTCTCGATTTATAATAGTTATATCGGAGGCTGTGTCCAATTGGAGACGGACTGGAGTGTCGTTAAGCGTAACATCCACGAAACGACGGTGAGCTTTTACATTGGCCACATTCACTGTCATAACGTTAGTTTTAGAAACATGCCGACCATTATATCCCGATTCCTTTTTACACTTAAAATTCTGATACTGATTCTCCGCTGGGTTGCAATAACCGTCTTTGTGACCAAAACGTTTGCAATCACTGCACTTATTGTTGCGAAACGGACATTCACTAACCCAGTGTTGCTCACCACACTTGAAACAAAGGTACCTGGGCTTTCTAGGTTGCACTGGTTGCGAGCGTTGGAACCGCTGTTCCCGGGACTGCACGGCAAAGAGATTACTATCCTGAGCATTCGATTCAATCATCGCACTGTCTCGTTTTAGGTTTATGACCCTATGGCACTCGACAGATAACTGTTGTAAAGATACATCTGGCTTATCCTCAATGCGTGCTAGCATCCTAGTTCTCATATCTTTATCAGTTTCGTCTTTTAGACCGCACACAAAAAGCAAACACTTTAGTTGCTCCTCGCCCATTTTGCTAAGCTCAAAATCTACGCACGCTTTGTTGAGCCGGCACGCAAACGTGAGATAATCCTCGCTACTTTTTTTGTGTAATTGGAGACACTTAAAACGTTTACTAAGTAGTGATTCGCGGGTATCAAATAACGTTTCAAGCTGTGCTATCGTTTCATCGAAATGGAAATCACAAGCGCGCGCAGGTAGAATAAACGATAAATACCTGTCATGCTCAATGGGGCCGAGCTTTCGTAGCAGCAGACGAACCTTCGCTGCATCGTCGATACGAGCCGCATCCTTTTTGAACAGCTCGTCGTAGCGCGAGAACCACGCTCTGAAAGTGATGCCGCTCTCACCATCGAAACGAAATTCACTAATTTTGCGGGAGAGCGCTTCCATCACTTGCTCCGGCTGGAAGCTGGGGACGGCAGAATTCAGCGTATACATTCGCTGGCACATGATTTGATTTAGCAACTGCTGTTGCTGTGCCATCTGTTGTTGGAGCAGCTGCAACGTTTCCACCATCGTGTTGGCGCCTGTGCTGGAGCCTGAGATCATCGACCCCGTTGGCAATGGTTGCGATGACCCATGTTGAGCAGCAAAGTGGCCGGTCATCACGGCCGAAATTTACAGCTTGCTCAGGATAAGTACCGACATGGTGCTGCGTAACACCGCCAATCACAGGTCCGCCGGGTTGTTGCACCGGGTCCTATGCACTGGGCCGTCCAAATGACGAACGCCGTTGATCTTCATCGGGATGCGCGCCTGCACCGTTTGCCTCAATGGTGCTCATCCTCCGTCGTTTGCGTTGTGGTCGCGGAATTTTCGTCGCGTGGGTAAAATAAAACAATAAAACAGAAAAACGTTAGACTCGTCGCCACTGTTGTGTTCAGATTTGCTAATATGACGCGAACACTATTAATATTATTAAAACTTATATATTAACAAATAAAATTATCTATCACGATACACCTCCGCTCGCAACCAATCCCGAATCAAGAGAGACCGATCTGTCCATCTCCCCCAAGCCCTGCACGGCTCGCCGTATTCCAATCCTAATCAATACGCTCTCATTACACAATTACACCTAATTAGCCGCCTTCCTAGCATCATGGTCCGACACCGGTCATGGGCCAGGGGAGTACAACTCGCAGCCACAACAATTACGGTAGCCACTTCTGAAGCAATAGCTTGTAGAAGTTGAGTTTGATCCATTTTATCCTTGCCAATCCAAACCAATCAATCGCTACAAGTATAAACACAAATCAACCATAAATAACAAGCGCAATATGACAGCAGAACAAGCTAGCGTAGCTGGGCTACCTAACGATAGCTACACTCCGCAGCGACATTTGACATTAAGAACAAATGAAATTGGTAGCTGCCATTTGTAGCCGCATACAACCCAGGCTGCAAATGTCACATGAAAAGGCGCCTTTCCGCAGTCTTTCGGGCGCGCGTCAGGCTACGAAAAGGCGCTTTTATAACGATGCTTTAGGCAGTATTAAACAGCGTTCGCACACCTCAATGTATATTTCGTTCGTTGCTACTGCCGAGTGATATTGTGTATAACCGGGTGTGTGTGTGTAGAGTTGTTTCGGCGAGCATATTTTTCATGGAAGGCTTTGTTGGTTCTCATCAGTGTTGAACTTCTTCCTGTAGAAATAGCTAGCATTTGTATCGCAGAGTTTGTGGTAACAGCTACGAGATCCCCGAGAGAAGAAGTAAGAAGAATCGAGATGTAAAAAACAATAACGCTTTTTTTCTTGCACTTTTAGCGCAAAACGACCTAAGTTAACTTTGAAAATTATAGATGGGAAGTGTGTTATGGTGGCATCGAAACCACAAAATAATGGTTAAAATTTATGTTTGGTCGCCAACGCATCCTGCAATAGTATTATGACATGTCACATTAAAAATGCTTTTATACCAGATTCAACGACTATCGCTGCCAAAGCGATTTTGCACGAGCAGTTGCTACAAGAGCTAAATGCTCCGCTACATTCAGCCACGACTTCGGGTACTTCCAAGATCGCAATCAATCGGGACTCAAACGATGTCTATTGTTGATAACATCTCGGGTCTGAATATAATATTTAAAAAAAAATGACCGAAATTCAATAAGAACAAATACAAACGAATAAAAAAGCTAATAGACATGGAAAAACAGATTAAGCTGGTGCGTTCTGAGCTAGATTTAGTAGCTGATCGAGTTGCTCCTAGCGTTGGGATTGTACGTGCAACTAGCTTTGAATTTAAGCCTGTTAGTACCAAATACGAACTAGACGATCTGGAGCCTAAATTAGTAGACAACGATTTTAAAAATAAGATGAAAGCATTTGTGGATACCCGGGTACCTACAGATAGTGTAGATGCGCGACTTCATACAAGCATGGATATTCTTTTCAAAAAAAGATTTTGTGGTCAATATCAGTTGGTCTGGTATAAGTCATCTAAACCCAAAAATTCGTTTCAACAATCATAAAAATATATTAAAATTCTTTAAATATATAGGCACATGCCACGGGCTTATCCCTACAGGCCTAAAAATTAAAAAAGTGTTACAAAATAAGTTTAGGCAAACTAATTAACGGTTAGAATTAGTAGGATTAGTGAAAACATCGCATCATAGACATAAGAATTATTGACACCTATCGCCAACCAGTAGATAAAAATTAACCACCGGTTTGGCTATATCGACCAATAAATGTATCTACTCGAATTGGTATCGCGTACACATTTCACTTACATTATCCGGCGCTACAACCGCTTTGCGGTCTTGGCCTGCCTCAGGAGTGTCCGAAACCGCTCACGGTCTCGCGCCTTCATCTGCCAGTCCGTTATCCCGGCCTTTATGGCGGACGCCTCCACGCCATCTTGCCACCTCAATTTGGGCCTACCACGCCTCCTCTGTCCTTGTGGACGGCCTAAAAAGACTTTACGGGCTGGGTCGTCCGTTTCCATGCGTACAACATGGCCAGCCCACCGGAGCCTGGCAAACTTGATACGCTGCACGACAGTGAGGTCGCTGTACATCTCGTATAGCTCGTCATTATAGCGGCTCCTCCATTGTCCTTCCACACATACGGGGCCAAGTATCCTTCTGAGCATCTTCCTCTCGAACGCGGCTAAGAGGGTTTCGTCAGATTTGGACAGTGTCCATGTCTCAGAGGCGTATGTGAGTACTGGTACTATATAGGTACTATATAGTCCCAGCTTCGTCCGTCGCGACAGGTTCTTAGAGGTGAACTGATTTTTCAGGCTGTAGAATGACCGGTTGGCAGCCAGCATCCTTGCGCGCAACTCAGCTTCCATGCTGTTGTCGTTGCTGACCTTTGACCCAAGATAGGTGAATTCTGGAACGACTTCAAAAGTGCGTTCACCTATCTGCACGTCACGCCTACGTAGATTCTGATTATTTGTTGGTGGGCCCGCTGATGTTGCCACCATCAGTTTGGTCTTTGCCTCGTTTATCTGCAATCCGAGGCTCTCTGCCGCCTGCTCGATCCCTTGCTAGGCTTCTGCTACATAGGAGAGCCGCAGACCAATGATGTCTATATCATCAGCGTATGCCAGGATCTGCCTAATCTATCTGCCTAATGCGATCTGACTAATCTTAGATTAGTTGATTAAAAGATTAGTTGATATTAGATGCTCTACCCGGACTGATGCAGTGTATGCAATCAAAAACGGATATAAGATCATTAAAGAGGCTCTACATGAAATACTTACGACCCCAGATAAAAAAAAATCTACAATAGAAGTAGCCACATCTCTTCCTAAAAAATAACAAAGATCGACTTTTTTCTACTCACTATGATATGGAATATTATCTTACAAAGAATTAATACCACAAGAAGATCATTACAATTAATTGACAACGAAATAATGAAAGGAGCAGTTCTTTTACGATCCCTGCAACAATATATATCAAACTATAGGAATAACTTTGAAAGTATTGAATAAGAGGCTAGACAAATGCTAGGTTTGTCATTTTATGAAACCAGCCGATAGGTACCAAAACACGGAGAAAAATGTTTGCCGATGATTCGGCTGAAAAGTATTACGAATTTACAGCTAGAGAAGATTTTAAGGTCAATGTAATTTGGTTATTCTTGATAACGTCACACAGCATGTAATGCTAAGAGCTCAAATATATGAAGAGATTTTGGAACCATTCAAAAAAATTATACTCTAAAAAACGTGTCAAAAATAATTTTAGTAATTCAACAGGGGAACCAAAATTTAAAAAAATTGACAACATTGTACATTGAGCACAAATTTTTGGACAAAATCGATACATCCTCAATAATAAAAGTCTAGAAAAAAGTCTAGAAAAAAATATTTGAATTTAGTAGGTTATAAAAATATATCGATAGTCTTAATTAGCTATAAATCGTAATTCTAACTACTAAACTACTAACGAACTAAAAAAACTAACGTTAAATACAAGGCTGGTGGAATCTAAATGCATATTACAAAAAATAGTTGTATGCAACATTATTTTTTGATGAAAATCAATGAAATTTATTTATACTTTAAGCAATAATATACAATACAATCTGAACATAAATTGAAACTAAAACATCGAATATTATAAACTTCATCAAATTGTTAGAAAAAACACTTTGTTTATAATAATGGTATTTAATAGGGGCCCGGTCATTTTTCCGCTTAGCGCCAGGGGTGAATTTACCACTGCCTCCAGATCAGACCATAACGTTATACCTCCCAGGTCGGACCAAGTACATGAAAATTTTTGATTCACAAATAAAAATATGTGAATTTGTAAAAAAATGTATGAGCAAAAAATTGCTACAATATTCTATTTATTCATTGTGAACGTCATTGTTGATAACTCCAATGTACTTTAATGTTTTTATTGCCCTAAATGCGTTATATGCGCATCGTGCAACAATTGCTGTAATTTAACAAATGAAAATGTCGTCCTGTCCGAACTGTTATGATGATAGTGGAGGAGCAGAGCACAGTAGATGCGTCGCGCACGTTAAAGCGCATAAAATAACAATAAACATGGCGGAATAAAGGTGGAATAAATAATGAGGTGAAGTTATAGCGCTTTTGACGATCCCTCCCTAGACACCGATTTGAAAGATGGTTTTCCGCAAGAGCATGTTATGGTGGATTATTTTAATTTCGCTAGCTCTAAATGTATAAGTATCATTTTTGGCGGTTCTTGTTCTTCTATTTAGCGTAACGTCCTACGTGGACATGCTGGCCTATACAGGCTTTCGGTACTTAATTCATTACCACGCAGCCGGATAGTCAATCCTTGCTACGGGGGGACGGTCCATTCTAGGCTTGAACCCATGACGGGCATGTTATTGAGTCGTTCGAGTCGACGTCTGTACCAGGGAACCGCCCGAAAAAAAAACTAATCATAATAAATTTAAAGATGTTGCTATATCACCAAACGAATTCACAACCAGAATGAAAAATGTTTTAAAAGATACGCTTACATCAAATCAAATAGATCTGATTACTGAGGAACGTAAAAGAGTTAGGTGGACTAAAGCAGAATAAGGAAAATTTATTACGCTTCGTTAGTTAGGAAAAATCGCCTATCAGTATTCAAGAGATGATTTAAATTTCCCTGCAGCTTCAATTTCAACGCTACAACGATTCGGAAGAACATTGAACATCAAGCAAGGAATTTTAGATGATGTAGTTAATTTGCTAAAAAACATTTCCATTGATCCGCCGGAAATGTGTTTTGTCAATCGATGAAATGAAAGTGAATAGAATTTTAGAGCATGATCCGGCCTCTGATGAAGTTCTCGGTCCTCACAATTATTTACAAGCAGTAATGGCAAGAGGATTGTTCATAAATTGGAAGGAGCCAGTTTTTATTCGTTTTGACCAACAAATGACCAAAGAAATTTTATTTGAATTAATCAAACGCCTTTATCTTCGTCTTCTTCTTCTTTTTGGCATTCTAGGATTGAACCCATGACGGGCTTGCTATTGAGGCGTTCGAGTTGACGACTGTACCACGGGAACACCCTTCCCACACACGGGAGGCGGAAACGGCTTTATGCTATTAAGATAAACGTTGTTGCAATAGTTAGTGACAATTGCCAATCTAATATTGGATGCTGGAAAGATTATGGTGCTCATGACTACTGTCATCCTTTGTTCATCCAATAACAAAGTGTTTTTCCTGTTATATATTTTTCCTGATGCTCCTCATCTGTTAAAACTAATAAGAAATTGGTTGATTGATACAGGTTTTGAATATCACAATAAGTTGATAAAGGCAGATCAATTGTTTAAGCAAGAAGCTTATATAAAAATTCAAATGAATAAACCACGTTCATAAACTAACGCACAATCATATGGTTATGACTCTTCAAGAACGTCATAATGTCCGAAGAGCGGCAGAATTTTCATCTAAAACCACTGCATTACGAAGGTACTTTCCTGATGATTGTGATGCACAAGAATTTGCCTCATTCATAGAGAAAGTCGATGTGTGGTTTAGAGTAGCTAACTCATATTCTCCATGCGATAAACGTCATAATAAAAATCTTTTAATGCAAATGATAACCAATTAGCAGCACTAAGTGATATGTTTAAACTGATGTCAAACATTACAGCATTGGGAAAAAAACTATGCAAGTTTTTCCAAAAGTCTCTTTTGATGCACAAAATATCGCTAAAAATGTTGTACAAAGATATGAGAAAAAACACAGCATCGTATATATCTCTACTTATAAGGTCAGTATTAAACAAAAGTGAAAGATTTCAGTCAACTAATGTGTAGAAATTTATAAATTAGATGCCATAACGACAACCTCTGACAGTTGAGAGTGAAGCGAGGTGATGCAACCCGATGACAGTTGTTATGTCAAATGAATAAAGAAAGAAAGTAGAAATAAAACGGTTCAATTACCGCTTGAAAACTCAAGAAGCCAAACGTGTTTTCTGTATGAAAAGTGTGAAGTGAGAATTTAGCTACCTTTACAAATGTTTTGTTTTATTTTTGTTTACAGCTTAATCAGGATGTTTTAGAGAACTTTTTCTCTCAACTTTGCCAAATCGGAGGCGTACACGCCCATCTATCTCCATTGCATTGTATGTATAGAATCCGATTGATGATTCTGGATAAGTTACCGACTACATTGAAAAAACATACAGACCTAAAAAATGATGAGATAGAAAATAGTCATGAGCATCACGAGGAGATCCTACCTGCAACAGTTTTGTTCTGTAGCGGATCCCCTCAATCTCTTCCAGATATTTCGGAAATGGAAAAAAAACCAATCAAATCTACCAAGCAATTGAAGATTGAAGCCAAGAGTCGGACTTAATAAGTACAGTCGGTAGTACCTGCAATGTGCAATCTGCTCAAGAAAGTGATGGACTGCAATATGTAATGGGATACTTATTCTTCTTGTTGGCATACTCATGTGCGAGCACGTCTCTAAGACATTGCCAGATCTCCAATCCGTTTCCAGGAAACGCGGTCCTGGGCTGCAGTCCTCCAACCACGGCTGCATCCGATCTCCGACAGGTTCGACTCCACCTGATGCAGCCAACGAGCTCGCTGTGCTCTTGTACGCCTCGTGCCACAGCCGGATAGTCGATCCTTGCTACGGGGGGACGGTCCATTCTAGGCTTGAACCCATGACGAGCATGTTATTGAGTCGTTCGAGTTGACGACTGTACCACGGGACCACCCGATTTAGTGACTATAACTTCTCATTAAATGCTACATTACACGAACATTTGCCATATTTTGACTTAAAACTGTGTGATTCGACTTCCGAAATTAGAGATACGTGGTTTCTCTCGACCCCCATTAATAGCGTATTTCGAGGACAGCCTTTAAATTCAATCGCAATCACTATCCAAATCCCAATCTAATCGCAATCCCAATCAGAATCCCAAACAAAACACAACCCCTATCGACTCGCAATCCTATTCAGAATCCCAATCACAACAGAATCCCAATCGAATCGCAATCCCAAACAGAATCTCAATCGAATCCCAATCCCAATCAAATCGCAAACCCAATCACAATCCTAATCGAATCCCAAACGACTCCAAATCCCAATCGAATCGCAAACGAATCCCAATCCCAATCGGAATCCTAATCGATTCCCAAACAAATCCCAATCCCAATCGAATCGCAATCCCAATCCCAATCGAATCGCAAGCGAATCCCAATCCCAATCGAATCGCAATGGAATCTTTTAGGGATTCAAATCCTACAAACGGTATCCGATCCGATCGAATCTTTCTAGGGATTGAATCTTCGAATCTTCCGAATCCCGAATAATTTTTAACAGTATTCGGGACAAGATCTTGTAGGCAGCATTTAGGACTGTGATGGCTCGGAAGTCTAGCCTGTCGTCCTTTTTGTACACTGGGTGTATGACACCCAGTTTCCACTCGTCCGGTGGTTCTTCCTGATCCCAAATCCAATCAGCCGATGCATGATGACGGCAAGCCGCTCCGGACCCATCTTGAACAATTTGGCTACTAGACCATCGCTGCCTGTTGTGGTGATCTACAGGTGTAGCTGAAGTGATGTGCGTGCTGGAAGAAGGTGCTTCGGAAGGTAAAGTGTCGGGAGGAGGCAAAGTTGACGAGCCGAAGCCCGTTGTCGTTTGTCAGCTGGTGGACACTGAAACTTTCTATCGTCGGTTTAAATGCCTCCTCCCGTCCGACCTGAGCATTAAAATCCCCGATGACAATTTTGACATCGTGTTGTGGACAGTGGTCGTACTCCCTCTACAACTGCGTATCAAAGTTGTCTTTATCGTCATCGGTGCTCCCAAGGTGCGGACTATGCACATTTGTAATGTGCGGCACTAGAACCTGCCACGAATCTTCAATCTGCACATCCGGTCATTGAGCGGCCATCACCAAATCACTCGTTTCCGCATCTCACCTATGACCAGAGATCTCACCTAACACCAGGTAGATCATGCAATCACTGCGATGAGGGCGCTCCGTTACTCGTTTTCAGCGCACATCCCGAAGTGCTACTATTCCGAAGCCACGGGCCCTCACCTCGTCCGCAAAAATACGAATATTTCCGGGTGCTAGACCTGCAGTTCCATGTCCCGAGTTTCCAATCGTTAGTCTTGTTCTGTTGCGAGGGTCGGTATCGTTTGGTTACCTTTCGTTGCATTTGGAGTTTTCTAAGAGTGGCTTACAAGGCCTCTCCCCCAACCTCCTCTCAAACAACCAAGATACCGAAAACGCCACCAATTTCCTGTACTAAAAATCCAGTTGCATCGGAAAAAGCCAAAAAACTGTCAGTTTGGTGGGTTAAACCACACATCTACAGAAGCGGCCAGTAAAATGTTTGTTTAAGTCAGTTTTTTATGCAAGTATAATTCATTTTCTCAACATGTATCACCCCAAAATGTGTTTAATTGTGCAAAGGGAGCAACAAAACTTGTGTGTTTGAGTTCATTTGTTGTGCAACATATTTATGTAAGATGTGGATGCGTGTGTTTGTTTACTTCCACATGGACTAATTCATTACGCTGGTCAGTGCACAGTTTATAGATTTATAATATTGCAGAAGTTATGTTATGATGTAAATGAATGAGTTAAAGTAATCGATGTGTTAAAATCCTGTTAAGTATATTGACCTTAGCCCGCTCTTGATCCATTTTTTCCTCGTCAATATGTTTGGAAAAGGTGGGCCAAGCGCGGGCAAGGTCAATACATATGATCGGAACTGACAGCTCTGATTGTTCTAAAATTTGATGGGTTAACGACTGAATCGACCACCACAAACACACGTGGGTTTGAAGTCGCTTTACAGTGGGTTAAGGCAGATTTGGTCATTTGGGCTGTATCGTCGGAGGGCCTACGCATCCTTGATTAATGTCCCTTGTAATGGGATACATAGCTAATGTAATGGGATACAAAGCTATTAAATGTAATACTAAGTATCCGGAATTAAATTTAGGCGTCCAAACTTTTAAAATAACAACTGACCATACTTATAGTCAAACCTCCTACGTTTGTGCATCATTTGACCGCAGGAGGATTGTTTGAACCATCGACCAGATTTTTATCATAAGGTAGTCGAATGGAAAATAATTCTTAAAAATGCATCCGGATGGTAACTTTCGTAAGACTAAAAAAAATTGTAGCCAAATTTGCTAAAAATATTGAAAACCAGATAAGCGAACTACCAATCGAAATAATGCGGACCTTTGCCAAACAAAGAATGATTGTTAGAATGCGCTTCCTTAATTTAAGAAGTATTACTGAAAATCTTATGAAAAGCAACCGAAAACATCTAAATCAAATCAAAAATACGAGAAAAATATTGAATTTGTCTGTACATTTGCTATTCTCATGAAAATCAATCAATGAGAAAAATTATTAATTTGTTTTCTCTTTGTTGTGTTAGTGCCGATACTATGTATTTAATTATTTATTGAACTGTTTACTAAATTATTTGCTAGTTGGTTTATGTAAACTATCTTTTTATCTATTTATTTATTTATTAATTTGGTAAATAAATTATTATTTTATTTATTTATTTATTTATTGTTTTATTTTTAATTTATTTATTTGTTTGTTAGTGGAATCAGAATCAGAATCAGAATATATGTTTATTGATATTTTTCTATTAAGTTCATGTGTACATTTGTTTTGCGAGATTTAGCGTAACGCTCGCTTTTCACCGCTGTAGAGCATTTTACCAAGAGGCAGTTTGTTTTGGTTTTAGAAAGCATGGTGTTAGGCCTAGGGCCTTTTGTTACGCTATCTTAACTTAAACTAACTTATCTACTTAACACTATTAGATTAGGAACAAGACAAAATAAATTCAAAAATATGAAGGAAAGAAGGAAAAAAAAAAATATATATATATATATATATATATATTATATATATATATATATATATATATTATATATATATATATATATATATATATATATATATATATATATATATATATATTATATATATATATATATATATTATATTATATATATATATATATATATATATATATATATATATATATATATATATATTATATATATATATATATATATATATATATATATATATATATATATATAAAGTGAAAAATTCAAAAGAGTGCCCTTAGAAGGGGTGAACCTGATGTTGCGCATTTTGCTTTAAGGCGTTCTGTTATCACATATCCAATTTCATCTATTGGATATGTACTGGTTTTTTCATATAGCTCCTCTAACCTGGTCCAGTAGGGAGCATTTGCAATTAATCGCAAAAATCGGTTCAACCCTATTTGAACCCTGCGGATGTTGGTTGGGGCGCTATTTTTCCAAACCGAGATACTATAGGTAGCCATGAAGTGGAATCAAATTGTTGGTAGTCGTATGCAGAGATATTCCTTGTGTTTTATTCAGTAAACAGACTAAATTTTTATATTTTGAAGGCTACCATATGTGAAACTTATTTATTAATCTGTTTTGTGTAGTAATCTGCAACCATTTTTAATATTTTCTTTGGTTATTTGTAATTGACTACCGGGTTTTGATACAATGTTTCATTCCTAATACTTGTAAATGTTTGAATGAGTGATTTATCGCGCATTTTTTGGGACCACCGGGGACCGTACAGTCAAGAACATACCCGTCATGAGTTAAAGTCCGTATCTATCGTACCCCCGTAATCGTAGATCATTGTTAAGGTCTGTCAGTATATTTTAGCATTTCACACTGACGTACATTACTGAAAGAACGGATTTATTGTTTGTAGAATTAAAAAAGCATATGTAAAAACGCTAGAACGCTAGGTATTCCACTGTAATAGAAATTGTTTAGAATAATACGGTAATAAAACATTAGAACTTTTTAACCGTCTTGTGTACGACCAAAAAACTCTACGTAACCGTACAACCGCCTACCCGGGTAGGCCATACATTTTGTATGGAAGTATGATGTTTTTCGTGGTTAAAAGCGTATATCTTTTGAGTTACTTGTTAGATTTGAATGAAAACTGTCTCATAGGTTCATAATAATGTTTACTAACACATCGTAGTAAAATTAGAATTTTAAAAATCCTATCAATATTTTTTTCAATTAAAAATATGTTGTAACTCCAACACCCCAACCGGCCTTGCAGGAAGTTTTGAGTGGATGCTTATGTCTTTTTATAAGTTTTACTTACGTTTCTTTCAAAAGTTAAATCTAAATCTTAAAATTTCAAAAAGTAAAAATCTTTTGGTTGTTTTCCTTGTTGTATAAAAATATATGTTGACGGTCTATAAGTATGCTTATTACGTTTTTTTTTTTAAATTTTCATATGTTTATTTCAAGTTTTTTTACTTCGAATCATTGTCAATTCATTTGAACATAATCCCAACATAATTCATTTTACATAAACGTTCATCTATTTAATTACACGAATTACAACTAGTTTTAATAACACTGTGCAGCGCACAAATTGGCTTTTTACAAGTAGAACACGATTTTCTCGTTGATCGTTTTTTTACACATAGATAACAATTGCCTTTGTGTTTGATTCGTCCGGACACATCACGTTCTTCTACATCTTTAGTGGTATTTTTTTTAGATAATTCTATCAATGGCCCTCCTAACATGCTTTCCACTCCGCTGCGTGGTCCAAAGTGTCGCATTATTTGCACATTTTCCGCACGTCTCTGAATCTCGGGCATCGTTAGTTGTTCGGACAATTGTTGCAAAAATATGCGTCTATAATCCGTAGATTGGCAGTTTTGCAAATTATTTTCCTTATATATTTTGAAAGCTGCAAATGCAGCTATGTCCAAAATGTTGAAAAAAAATGCTAAAGACCATCTATTCGTCTTCCTCTTGGTAGAATATTCAGAAAGGCATTTGTCCATGTTGTCGACTCCTCCCTTGAATTTATTATAATCAATTATCATTGCAGGTTTTTCTTTTGGACCTTGGACATCTTTGTCATAATGCATTGTTGACAACATAACAACGGACTTGTTCTTCTTAGGAATATAAGAACAAATGGAAATGTTTTCGCTAAAGCCATATAATGTCGATTGAATTTCCCTTCCGTGAGGATTGGCAAACATTGGCGGAACAAACGTTCGTCGTTTGTTTACTGTTCCTAAAAGTGCTAGTTTGAAATCTGACATTAATGATGAGGCTAAGTTGTAACTTGTGAAAAAATTATCACAAATTACGCTACGACCACTTCCGCGAAATATTCTACATAAATCTTTTACTACACGCTCACCTTGGTGTCTTTCCCTTTGTCCAGATGGTGCTAACCCTGTATATATTTGGCCTTTGATGGGGTATGATGTGACTGCGTCACATACCCACCACACTTTTATCCCATACTTCGCTGGTTTAGATGGTATATACTGGGTAAATCCTGTGCCACCACGATAAGGATATAACTGTTCATCGACGGTTACATGCGAACCTGCAACATAGCATACTTGTAAATTTCTATTCAATAATGCAAATATATCCGATATTGCTGCTGATTTGTCCATTTTCTTTCGAACTTCTCTCGTTCGTCCGTCGTCAAAGCGAATGAAACGATTGATCGACCGAAATCGTTGGAGACCCATTGTTGCACGAAATATTGGATGTGAAGATGTTTTCCATAGTTCCGTAGAGTGTACGTAGTTAGAACGCATAACTCCGGCTAGTAATAAAATCCCAAGATATGCTTCGAATTCTGATGTGGTTAATGTTTTCCATGTATGCATGCTTGCTGATTTCGCTGAGTTTGTGACTTGCTCGCGTTCATAAATATGTTGCGCTTTCCTATTTGTTTCCCGAACAATGATATCAATCATTTCGTCAGACATCAACAGCTTGAAGGTCTTTATTATGCTAAGTCCTTCCGTTTTGCGCGTTGGACCTGACTGTGAAGAACGTAAATATTGTGGGCTAAAATTTTACGGGGTATGGTTGGTTGACTTGACCAAATAGTTCCATCGTTGGTTTTATATGTTGCGCTTGAAGGTTGGAAAGATTCTGCGTAATCGTCATCACTATCAGTTTCGAGAGGATTATACTCTGGTAGTTGTATTTCTTCAGCATCAGAATCTATGATCACTTGATCAAATACAGGAATTTCATCTTCTTCTACTACTGCAGAAATCATATTTTCATCTTCGTTATCGTATTCCATAAATTCATGCATTTTTTGTTGAATATAAGCTTTTCTTTCTTCTTCAGTAAGATTTGAAAGTTCCTCTGGAGTTAGCCATTCAATTTCCTCCATTTCTAGATCTGATCACATTTTTAGTAAACAGTAAAAAATCAGTTAAAAACAAACGATTTTGATCTCAACAATACATTCACTATATTTTTTCACTACTCACTTCTTCCGAAAAATTGTTGACGCAAATTATTTATACAATCTCCTGATCACTGTACTAGCACAACCTTCTCGATTCGTTTTTGAACATGAAGTGAACAATATTCTTCGTGCGAACGAGCTGCACGTGCCGTCTCGTGAAGTCTAGTCTTATTGTGATTGTGTTCAATATTTTCCGAGAATCTTGGTTTTTCATTGTTCAACTACTTTACCTACTACCGAAATGAGTCAAAAATACGCAATTTGCTGGTGCAGGCAGACGCAGAGATACATGGCAGAAACTAGTGTAGGCCCGAGAGTGTTACGCAGTAACACTATAACAATAATATGAATGTGTGTGTGAACTTTCAGCCAGCAAATTCTATTTCGTTTGCTAGTAGCGGTTGGTATCATTATAAAATGATTTTTGTGTTATTTTCAATATATTGTTACAACAAGCACAATATATTGTTACAACAATACAACAAGCAATAAAATTTCTCTGCAATACAACGTTTGAAAGAAAAGAAAAAGACATAAGCATCCACTCAAAACTTCCTGCAAGGCCGGTTGGGGTGTTGGAGTTACAACATATTTTTAATTGAAAAAAATATTGATAGGATTTTTAAAATTCTAATTTTACTACGATGTGTTAGTAAACATTATTATGAACCTATGAGACAGTTTTCATTCAAATCTAACAAGTAACTCAAAAGATATACGCTTTTAACCACGAAAAACATCATACTTCCATACAAAATGTATGGCCTACCCGGGTAGGCGGTTGTACATGTGAAGGGTATGTAAAGTTAAATAATAAAAAAAATACTCAAATATTTTTGATATTTTTTATTTTGTAAACATGATTAGAAAACATCTGTTCTGAGGCATTTTAAAAATTTGGTCTCGGTACGACTTCTCAACACAAAGATATTTTGGAATAAATATGCGAAACTTACCCGGGTAGGCGGTCGTACACATGACGGTTAAACCTCTATTATAAAATTCTAGTAAAGGCTGATCAGCGTTACTTTCCAGCGGTAGCTTGGATGTTTTTAGCTTAGTTTACATCCATACAATGGCAACCATATCGACTGTAGAAAATGCAACGCCGACTTAGTTTTTAGTGTTTTGAAAGGTATGGAGAAGAATGATACAAATCACAGTCAGAATTTAATAAGTGAACGTTTTTCCGTCAGGGGGGTTGTTTCTATCTCGAAAGACCAGATTTTGCTATACATGGGCTTAATTTTTGGTCGAAGCATAGCTAAAGATTGTCTTCTACGAGGTGTAAGTTAAGTTGTCCAATTAGTGGTCCAAAGAACTGGATCCGGATATATGAAAACGTCGCGAAAACATTCATACGAAAAAGTAACTGAAACAAATAATCTTCTTTAAGGAATAACGGGTCGTGCCGGCCTATACAGGCTTTCGATACTTAGTACCACTTAGCCGGATAATCAATCCTTGTTTAGGGCCATGAGATGGGCATGTTAAGATGTCCGAGTGGACGATAGTACCGCGGGACCCCTCGATGCAACAAGAATTAAAAATAGGAAAACTGAACTGGATGGTTCCATTAGTGACTCAGATTCAGGTACTATTCAGGTCCCGAAATATAAAAGGAAGCAGTGGCAGGGCTCGGAAAAAGGATCTGTTCCATGACTGACATGGAATCTTAATCATTTCAAGGATCAGTTCCAGTACCGAAAGGTATATGTTGCAGGATCTGCAGGGAGTCAGGATCAGTTCTAGGACCGTTATGGGTTTTGTGTGGGTTCTGTAATTGGTTCGGGATCAATTCCAAGGCTGTTACGGTTTTGGAGCCGTTATACCCGTATATATAAAATTTCAGTACAGGTAGGGTAAATGTATCAAGTGTCAGGAAGGTAAATTTATGAATATTTGAACACATAGCAATGGGAATATGTTTTATCTTCGCAATCACAAGCATTTTTACCATCAAGCACAACAAATTTACGAGAAAAGGTATATTTTTATTACGACTTCGTAGTACCTCTAATGATGGCTTGGTTCCTATAGTCGTCGTATTGTCTTGGCAAACAAACATACCTAAAAAACTGTGTACACATGGAACTTAGTTTGAGGCTGTTTTCATATGTTTAGTAAGAATCACATTCAACGTATTGATTTCTTACAAAATTTGTCCGTAAAAAATGTATAAAGTGTGATTAGTGATAAAAATATTGACTAAAAAACTTTAAAACTGTAGCCTTCAAAAGCCGGGAAGAGAATGCTTGAATCGAATTCAATTTTTAACTCAGTTGGGTATGCAAATTTTGGACTTTTTTGGTAAATTACTTGCAGGAAACTCATTTCTGTTGCTTATATTTATGAAAACAATACGAAATGTTAACAATATTGCGGGATAAAATCTAAAATGTCCTATTTTTACTAATTTTATAACTACGACCACTATAGCAACAAGCCTGTTTTGTGTACCTATAATGGCACTATGGTAAAAAAACACATAAAAATGCGAAAATATGATAAAAAGGCATTGCATTTTAGTAAATCAATAACATTTCATGAAAGCTATGTTAAAACAATAATAATTGCGTTGTTATGTGGTCATTTAAAACGTTAGCAAAAATATGAGTTTCGTTAAGAAATCCTTAGGATTTTGGGAAAATATTGACACATTTCACAAAATATGGAGTGTTTCTATCACTGTAATGGAATGGCCCAATTTAACATTTATAGCCTTTTTTAAAAGACCAGAGAACATTGCACAATGACATAAAAAACTTAATTGCTCTTAATTATCTTATTATCACATTTTAGAGTCATACAATTACTATTGGTACTACACCACTGTAGGTACGTTTAACCTATAGGGTCAACATATATTTCAGATCCAGTATGGGAATTGGTCAACTTCACGACCGGAATGGATCAGGGGATCAGTAAAAGGTTAAGATCAGCTCCACGATCAGGTTCATGACTAATTATAACACCTATACAAAAATGTAATCAGTTCCAGCACCAGAATAAGTTCTATAAAATTTCAGATTTACGTGGGTTCAGGATTAATGCATCACTTGGAATTAAAAGCTACATGGGATTTACGTTGTATTTTAAGAATTCCGTTGCATGCAGGTTACAGCCGTTGCCGTCAAAATTTGGCTCGAAGTCACCAATTTTTGACAGTGTGCATCAATTTTTGTCTAGAAAGCGTCAATTTTTGACAGTGTGCACCAATTTTTGTCTCGAATGCGTCAATTTTTGTCAGTGCGCATCAATTTTTGTCTCGAAGGCACCAATTTTTGTCCCATGGTCACCAATTTTTGTCGCTTGTGCATGAAATTTTGCCTCTTAATATAGTTACATGAGTTTACCTGATTTGACGCGTAGCTAGGGTTATTTAATTGTACTTACATTTAATTTCAATAAAAATCTGTGGTTTATGTATATTTTATTGGTATTTTAAGGAAAATGCTTCAAAAATTTTGAATAAATTTGAGTTACGTAGATCAATGCAGCTGATTGCTTTTGAGTGAGCAACTCACCAGTATATACGTATCACACAGCTACACCTAGTGAAATTTAATTGAAGACACTTGTTTTTTAGACAAATAAGCAGCTCAAAAACGTTACCCATCCATAGAAAATTATATGTGTGTGGATAACAAACAAACGTCAAACGTCATAGTGACTGGTCGATAATTCTTTGCGCTCCGATATTTTATAAAATTATTCAGTGAAAACTTATCCATAACGCAACTTGCTTGCTTGTGCTGACTGCCTCAAGACCTGGTTTTCATTAACAGTCGGAAATTGCTCATCTGCAATCACCTGTAATCATTTTTCCTGCTCTACAATCAATACCCCATTTCAACTATTGCTGTACCATTTTACAATGACCGGTATCTGCGCCGCTTGTGCCAACGACATCGTACCTGCTGATCGAATTGTGAAATGCCAGGGTTGGTGCAATGCCGAGTTTCATTTCACATGCAGTGGACTCTCTGAGGAACTGTCCGCTATTATAGAGTCCTGTGCACAACTTTTTTGGGCATGTAAGGCTTGTGTAAAGTTTCATAGACATCCGCGTTCGGCTGTGCTTAGGTCGTCTACCCCTTACACCCACACCACTGTCGACTTATCGTCCAGCATTGCCGACCTTAAAGCGAGCCTCCATAGTGAGCTGCCAAAACAAATCACTGCCGTTATTAAATGCGATCTCCTCGAAGTGCTGAAGAATGAGATGCGTTCCTTTTTGCTTTCATCACACACCTCTACCGATTTACCCGCTCAACAACCCATTCATCGCAATCCAGCAACATCATACCCCGAATTGTTTAACTCAGTAATTAACAATATTCCCGATACCATTACACCAACACAAACACAGTTCCCATCTTTGGCGGCCTCACTTAGTGTAAGTGCAATCAAACCGACATCCTACATCAACAAAACACCACTTAACAACCTGCAAACACCACTACTAAGAGGATCGGGATCACCGCTTGCTTCAGATACACTGGATATCATTCCACACACTAATACGCGTATGTGGCTTTTCTTTACACGTTTCGCTCCATCAGTTACCACTGAGCAAATTTCTCATATGGTGCAGGTACGTTTAGCGCTTGACAAGCGGGATGTGTTTGTTCACCGCCTGACGAAATTCGGCGCTAACACAAGTACACTCTCATTCATCTCATTCAAAGTGGGCATACCGGCCACTTTACGCAGTAAGGCTCTATCACCTGAGACATGGCCCTCCGCTCTAACATACCGAGAGTTTCGTGACTACCGGAACAACAACAATAACAATCCCAATACACGCGCCGTCACCGATACTAACTCGATACATCAACTCACTCACGATCACCCTGCCACTCTCGCTGCAGACAGCTATCACAATCCACTCTCACGGTCCGGAATAAGCGCTCCGACATCAAACACCACTACAGATATGCACTCGCAGCCTAGTCCGATTTCTTCTCCTGCTATGACCACTACAGATGCAGGTTTGTTTACAACTGAACCACAGCAGGATCTCAACGAGCGAATGCTTGTCACCACTACACCTATCAGATCTCCTCCTGAATGCTTAGCCGCTCCTAAAAAAGACCGCGACGAGTTAACACTAAACGGACTGATGATTCTGCGGAAGCCGGTCCGTCAGATGAATAGCAATTGAATATCAACAACACAACAACAACATACCTACCAATGTATTACCAAAATGTTCGGGGCTTGCGTAAAAAACTGAATGATCTTAGACTAGTACTTTCAGAAACTGAATACAAAATCGTAATATTAACTGAAACCTGGTTGAACAATAACATAAACAATGAGTTATTCAACGACGATCGCTATTCTATTTACCGATGCGATAGAACCACCACTAACAGTACTTTCTCCATCGGTGGTGGTGTTCTAATAGCCTGCTCTCGCTCTCTCTCATCTTGCGAAATTACACCAACGGATCGAACTATGGAACAGTTGTGGGTCAAAATTCGATTGGGCAATATTTTTGTTTATATCGGTGCCATGTATATTCCACCGTACAACGCATATAACGACATAATTGTTAACAAATATCTGTAAAGTATACGCAAAATTTCATCACGCATGAGAGATAACGATCTTCTGCTTGTCGCTGGAGATTTTGACAAATGGGACATTACGTGGTCCAAACTCAATCCAGCCGATGTCGAGGATGTACCATTGCGCTCCACTTTCATGCACTATAAACCGTCATCTAAGTCTCGAAATAATCATATTTTCATCGATGGTATGGCAGCAAACGGCCTTTATGAATTAAGCAACGTTAGAAACTCCATGGACCGACAACTCGACCTAATTTTTGCTAACTCCAACGCCGCTGAGATATGTTCTGCCGTGTCTAAATCCGAACCGGCCCTGCTCAAGCTCGATAATTATCATCCTGCACTCGAATGGTCAATACGTCACTATGATCATCATGCGTCTAGCTCCCATCCAAGCAACACATATCAGCAACGATTAAATTACTCAAAGGCTAATATCGTCGAACTGGAGGAAAGAATATTTCTATTCGGTTCTACTTTTAACTGCTCCAACTTTCCGTCTGTTGACGACGCTGTTCATGCTTTCACGATTTTCATGAAAGATGCTCTACAATCCTGTACGCCAATTATGCACCAGAAACGCTCTCCAGCATGGAGTAATAACAGGCTTATCATCCTCAAACGAGCCAAAAACAAAGCCATTAGTCGACACCGTTTTTTGAGAAGTAATATCACTAGGGAAAATCGTAACAACGCAATACATGCATACCGTCAGTATAACCGATCAAGATATAAGCAATATATATCTTCAATCGAAAGGTACCTTCTCCGACATCCCCGAAAATTTTGGCGCTTCATCGACAGCAGACGACGCTCAAACGTAGTTCCAAGCACAATCAAATATAATGATTCCTTGGGCACGTCACCCGAAGATATTTGCAACATTTTTGCTGAACGATTTTCCGATGCCTTCTCCACTCCAATTGTAGATCAAACGGTGATCTCAAGGGCCACATCTTACACACCTCTAAACATGATTGATTACACCATTCCTACGTTTGATATACGCAAAGTAGAAAAGTGCCTCAAAAGCCTTAAACCATCTACAGCTCCTGGTCCCGATGGCATTCCGAGTTTCATCATCAGTAAATGCTATCAATCCCTAGCACCTATATTAACAAACATATACAACACGTCATTGAGTTCCGGTATTTTCCCACGCTTATGGAAGACCTCGTGGATGGTACCAATATTTAAAAAAGGGGATCGCTCATGTCCTTCAAACTATCGCGGTATCACATCACTTTGTGCGGTGTCAAAAGCTTTTGAGCTTCTGCTTTACAGCCCTATGCTCTCCGCTACATCGAATTACATTATGGATAACCAACACGGGTTCGTACCCAAACGTTCAACATTAACGAACCTCACTGAACTCGTTAGTTTCTGCAAACGTAATCTCGACTCCGGAGGTCAAGTGGATGCTATTTACACCGATCTCAAAGCTGCTTTCGACCTCATCTCACACGACATTTTAATCGCCAAATTGCACAAATTAGGGTTTTCGGAACAAATAGTTAAGTGGTTGCATTCCTACCTCACATAACGCTCATACAAGATCAAGGTAAACGATCATACATCTAGAGAGGTGCTAGGCACCTCAGGGGTGCCTCAAGGCAACAATTTGGGCCCGCTGCTCTTCATTCTTATAATATATATATATATATAAACGATGTAGGGCAATTGCTAGCTAAACACCGTTTTCTTCTGTTTGCCGATGACGTTAAGCTGTTCGCTCCTATCAACGATACCAATGACTGCATCAATCTTCAACATGCCATCAACCTGTTTAGCATATGGTGCCGTGATAATGCAATGGTGCTATGTATCGAAAAATGTCGTGTTTTGTATTTTTACCGTTCTCGGTCTTGCACACGATTTAACTACCAGATCGATAACATATCCGTTGAACGCACCGATACATTCCGCGACCTTGGGATCATTCTCGACACACGTTTAACATTTAACCGTAGCAATAGACGATGCGCAATCTCAGATTGCGCATATATTTATCTGTCAAACGGGTCGGTTTGATATATTTATCTGTCAAAAAAAATTTATATATCTCGGACATATAATCTTGAAAATTTATGCGCAATCTTGGCGCAATCTGAAATTGTATGGAAATGGCGTTTATAGCTCAGGGTTGGCTACGCGAAATGACATATATTTTGATAAAACGAATATATGCGCAATCTGAGATTGCGCATCGTGTATTAATACGGTAACGATCACCTAGAGAATATAGTGTCTAGAGGGAACCAACTACTGGGTTGGATTATTCGATCAACGCAAGGTTTCCGTAATCCTATGACCATAAAAACCATCTACTGTGCCTACGTTCGATCTGTGTTAGAATATTGCAGTATTGTTAGTGACCCCTGTACCGAACAATGGAGTAATCGAATCGAGGCCATCCAAAGAAAAGCGACTAGATATGCTGTAAGACTCTTACCATGGCGACAGGGCGATGTGTTACCGTCATACCATTCCCGGTGTCTGCTTTTAGGGATTCAGTCGTTGAAAAAGCGCCGTGAGATAGCTAAATGCCTTTTTATATCAGGACTACTTAACCACCACATTGATGCTCCTACTCTATTAGCTACGATAGAATTTAACGCGCCATCTAGGAATCTACGTACACGTCAATTCATATCCGTTCCTCGTTATAGAACTCGTTTTGGCCAGTCTGATCCTATGTCAGCTATGTGTCGAACTTTCATAAATAACTTTGATTTATTTGATTTCAACATGCCACAGAATGTTTTGAGTGATAGACTCAGGACACAACTTACGTAATAATTTTTTTCTCAAAATACATTTTCTATTCTTCTATTCTTCTATTCGATTTATCTTTAAATCTTTAAATCTTGTACTGGCGAGGTGGAAGGTGTTGATGGATCGAAAGGAATCGATAGTTGCCGTTTTCTTGGATCTAAAACGAGCATTTGAGACTATATCAAGACCGTTATTGCTGCAGACCTTAGGGCGTTTTGGTATTGTGGGGAAAGAGCTCAATTGGTTCGAAAATTATTTAAAAGACAGAACTCAGAGAACAGTTTTTGGAAACTCTACATCAGAGCCTATAGAAAATACCCTTGGAGTTCCGCAAGGAAGTGTTCTTGGACCAATTTTGTTTATAATGTATATCAATGACATGAAACAGGTTTTGAAGTCTTGTGCGATCAATCTTTTTGCCGATGATACTGTTTTGTTTATCTCGCACAAAGACATCAAGCAAGCAGAGTCTCTGATTAATTTCGATTTAAACGCTCTGGATGGTTGGCTTAGATACAAAAAGCTAGCATTAAACGTTAAGAAGACTAGTTACATGGTAATGACTGCTGGTGTATTAGACAGTCCCCCATCCATCGTGATAAATAAGGAACCAATCGAAAGAGTCCGTCAGGTTAAATATCTGGGAGTTATTTTAGACGACTCACATAGACTGGGTCATCGCTAAAGTGGCATCTAAGTGTGGGGTTATTAGTAGGCTGGCAAAAGATATCGATTTTTTTGGGATAGTTAACCTCTATAAGTCACTGATTTCACCACATTTTGATTTTTGCCGTCGATTCTGTTTCTTGGCAATAAGGGACAAATTAAAAGGCTTCAGAGATTGCAAAATCGTATTATGCGGTTAGCTTTAGGGTGTGGCCGACGTACGTCGTCTTTTGTTATGCTAGATATTCTTCAGTGGATGTCTGTAGAGCAGAGGATTGTGTATCAAACCATGACCTTTATATTTAAACTTTTGGGGGGCCTTTTGCCAGGGTATTTAGGGGAACGCATTGTTCGAGGATCTGATGTTCATCGGCACTGTACATGCAGAGCAAATGAGCCGAGGGCTCCCAACTTAATTTCACATGGTGCCAGAAACTCTTTGTTTTTCAAGGGGATTCAATTATACAACAGATTACCCGGAGAAATCAAGAATGCGAGTAACTTGCCAGACTTCAAACGTAGGTGTGCGGCATATGTTAAACAAACTGTGTAATGTCATATTTGTGTAGAAGTCCTATATCACTATGTTATGTACAACTGCACTTGTCATCATGAGCTTGATGATGATGATAAGATTTTTCTTTATATATGAAATCAAATTAGAAAAATATATAAGAAAGAGACAACATAAGTT
Source organism: Anopheles merus (assembly GCF_017562075.2). Lineage (NCBI taxonomy): Eukaryota > Metazoa > Arthropoda > Insecta > Diptera > Culicidae > Anopheles > Anopheles merus. The sequence goes on from NC_054083.1 coordinate 9,596,406, forward strand.
TGAGACACGCGCGCGTACAAGTGGACAATCGGATTTAGTTTGGGAGAGCTTGCTGTCTGCATGTCTGGGAGATCACAGCGAGATTCACTCATTGACGATTGTAAGTGGCCAATTCCAGATACATTAGGTTCTCCTGCATCGGAAGGCAGTGCCCTGGTGCCATCGTTGGTACCAGCGGAACTGGCCATATGCATGTTGCAGTGTGTCCTGATAATTTCCAATACATTAGGTTCTGCTGCTTCGGAAGGTAGTGCCCTGGAGCCGGTGTGGCACCAGTGGAACTGGCCATATGCATGTCGCAGTTAGGTCCTGATGTGTTCAATGGAGTTGACCCGTTTTTTCTTGATGAAACTACGTCGGTCGTCTTGGGTGTGTGTATGACTTGGTGATTTCTTTTGAATGACGTCCGATGCCACCACTTGCTCGTAAATTTTTATTTTGTTCAAAAACTACCTAAGAGTAATATTATCGTAAAGATACTTCCGTCCTTCTCAAACCTGTGTTGGGGTAAGAGGTGGGACTTATCATCATCATTTATGTACCTTACATAGTCTATAAGCACTAATTTAAGTACATTCATGTAGGATCTTCAAGATCCCGATGCATTAATCAATACAGCCGTTGCCGTCAAATTTTGGCTCGAAGTCACCAATTTTTGACAGTGTGCATCAATTTTTGTCTGGAAGGCGTCAATTTTTGACAGTGTGCATCAATTATTGTCTTGAATGCGTCAATTTTTGTCAGTGCGCGTCAATTTTTGTCTCATGGTCATCAATTTTTGTAGCTTGTTCATGAAATTTTGCCTCTTTACATATCAACATGAGTTTACCTGATTTGACGCGTAGTTGGGGTTATTTATTTGTAGTAACATTTAATTTCAATAAAAATCTGTGGTTTATGAATATTTTATTGGGATTTTAAGGAAAATGCTTCAAATTTTTTGACTGAATTTCAGGTACGTAGATCAACACAGCTGATTGCTATTGAACAACGAATATACTTTGTACTCCTCAATCGAAAATGGCAGTACAATGATAAACCGTACGGATTGTGAGAACTGTTTAAGTAATTTACAGGGTTTTACAAGTCAGAATCGAATGTCAACAAAACAATTTCAGAAGCTCAAGATGCAGTTTAGCTGTCAAAAGTTGTTGTTTCACCGCATCGATGCTATTTTTCACAAGCGCAATTTGATTTTTAAATCGCTCAAGTTGTATTTTTTAAGAGGCCTTTCGCATCGTTTTGCAAATTAAATCACGTATTTTGAGATAATATGATTGAGATCAGTGCTGTGCGCAAGGAGCACACTCGCTCTCGATCTGCGTTTTTCGATAGATGATTTGTTTTACTCATGTTTTGTCGAACATAAAAAACTAATTTTGGAACCCAGGAAGTTTATTTTGTTGAAGTTCTGCAAAAACATAAAAATGTTACTTTACCACGTTTTATGAAGACACAAAAATAGTTTAATTTACGCAATAAACATAAAAGCTGGGGAAGCTTGCATTGATTTTATAGCTGTATGTATTCTGAAACATCCAAACTAAATTTTTCATGCACGTTGCCATTTGTATTGTTTTGGCATAATCTGAATTTTACTTGAATTGCTAGGTCCATAAGTGACTGCAGGTTGATCCCGCGTACTTTGACAAATCTGGATTTGACAATTAGGGAACCACAGATTTCTGACTGTTTCCCTCATAGCAGTCTCCAGAGGTATCCCCGTTCATGATGGCGACCAAAATCAGATACATAAACCTACCTGTTGTCTATTTATCCACCTTGCTCAAATTACGCTTTCAGATACAGCACACGTAATTCAATTAGGAACAGTTGAACTAAATGAATGATTGTTTGAAATGAGGCCGGGATTAAGGCCGGGACAACGGACTGGCAGACGAAGGCGCGAGACCGTGAGCGGTTTCGGACACTCCTGAGGCAGGCCAAGACCGCAAAGCGGTTGTAGCGCCGGATAAGTAAGTAAGTAATATATATATATACAGGCTCACTCGATCCGACGATAAGCAGCAACAAAATCGGCAAGCAGTGGCGAACTTATGAACGGATGCAAACACAAAATACACAGGAAACCGACTGTTATGAGATGCTGCCAATGGTCGTAGAGCACCACGGTCCATTCACCAACTGAAGTGCAAAATACTTTGACTGAGCACAACGTAGAAGCAATGATAAACAGACAAAACAAACGGAGCACGATTGAAGCACAGGCAGAAGCACAAGCACCACCAGAGAGATTTAATCTACGCAAGAGCTTACTAGCTGATCTAACCGGTTTAAATAAAAAAATAAAATATCAATAAAATTGATGTCACGGATAAAATTGATGTCTCGTTTTTATTATAAAAATAGAAGAATATCCGAGGAATTAAAAACCAATGATTACAATTATTACAATTATTTAATCGCAAAGCTTCGATTCTTCTTATCTGTCGTAATAATCGTAAGTAACTAAGATCTGATATGAAATCATCCGTTTGGATACCACTGAATTTTCGGTTTACCACGGAGTTTATTGGAGCCATACACCATATACCATACACAGCAATTATCGTCAACTCGTACGACTTAACAACATGCCCGTCATGGGTTCAACCTGAATACACTGTGCCCCCATACGTAGGACTGACTATCCTGCTATGGTAACAATAAGTCACTGAAAGCCAAGCTCACTTCACTAGTGGGTACAGGCAGGCCTTGACCGACAGCGGCTGTTGTGCCAAAGAAAAAAAAAACTATAGGGGTCTGTCCATATTGTGTTCGTCTTCCAAAGTGTTTGAGTCAATGGTGCACTCGTCTATTCGTTCGTGTGTGTTCAACCTCTACTAACCTAATGGACCTTGTATCCTCGATCTTTTACAACATGGAGCCTGGCTCTCAAGTGGATACTATATATACCGACTTTAAAGCAGCTTTTGACTCTATATCGCTAGCCTGTTTACTTTCAAAGCTAGAGAAACTCGGAATTGGTGATCCCCTTCTATCCTGGCTTAAATCCTACCTTAACGGTTGATCTTATAAGGTCAGAGTCGAAAATAGTTTTTCCGAGCCTTTTATTGCCTCATCTGGGGTACCCCAAGGCAGCGTACTTAGTCCCCTAATTTTCCTACTGTTTATCAACGATTGTGTTAATGCTCTTCCTCCTGATGGTTGTTTGCTTTACGCTGACGACATCAAAATTTTCCTACCAGTGTCCTCGTTAACTAGCCGGTATCATGCTACAGTCGTCAACTCGTACGACTTAACAACATGCCCGTCATGGGTTCAAGCCCCAAATAGACCGTGCCGCCATACGTAGGACTGACTATCCTACTATGGGGGGAAATCAATAAGTCACTGAAAGCCAACCCCACAAGTGGATTGGCAGGCCTTGACCGGCATCGGTTGTTGAGCCAAAGAAGAAGAAGAGAAGATAAGAATCTAAAATTGAAAAAGTATGGTAAAAATAATAAATTATTTATTTTGTGATATCAATTTTCAGAAAAAGAAGTAAAAATGCGGTCGAGATCTCTACGAGACACATATTCGAAGAAATTAAATGAAATGAATCAGCCTTCAGGATCGGGATATAAACATGTAGGTTGGAAATGTTTTCAATTTATGTCCTTCTTGAAGGATTGTTATGCATCTGGCCTCGAGAGGGAAATGTTCCTATCCGCAAAGGTAATACTCTATCATTTATTTTTATTGATGTTATTATTGAAGCGTTTCTTTTTTATATTGCCGATCCTGTCAATAAGGAATACTTAGAATACGAATACAACAATAATGAGGTTGAGCATCTAGATGAGGATGAATCGTATTCTATCTTCGATTCCGAATCATCAAGAACTGCGTTAAACAGCCCTGCGCCGTCAAACAAAAGAAAACAAGCGCAGGATCCGTTGCTAGAAGAGCTTCTTGAGGTAGAACGGTCAAAGCAGGAAACATTAAAAGCCCTTATGGAAACGCGGCCGAAAACATGATCCAATTATTTATTTTTTAATAGTTTGATTGTACCTGTAGATGCTTTACCTTTACATGTACAGCTACAGGTAAAAGAAAGCATCAGGAAAGTGGTTCATTGCGCCATTTTACAAAATGAATGATTGAATACGTCCAAAAATTAAAGCAAAAGTAAATAAATGCATTGAATTGGGTTTTTTAAATAAGTTATATTGTACAATTAAAGTGAATAACGTCATCATGAACATATAAACAGATTGGAATTCAATACAGGAAAGATTATAAATAAGATTGGAATCATTTTAATAGTAAACTCTGCATCAAAACATAATACTCAGTAAATAATTTACCTTAATGTGACCATCAACCGTTCTTCTAGTGAAACGTGTTGAATATTCCGCTTCTTTTTCGCTATGCTTGGGGCAATTTTATTGAGAATGTAAAAGAATGTTTCCTTTGGCATCCTCATATATTGAAAAAAAAAAAGAAACTTGTCTTCCAGAAGCTGGTTGAATAGAGTATGGAACTATCCATACTTCGTCCTGTCTGCATAAATTTACTTAATACTGGCATAAGATCGACGTCGTTTTGCAAGAAAATACTGAAGTACCAGGTTAGGTTCTGCAACAATATGCTACAGATAATCTTGTCGAACATCCTTAAAAAGAAAAAAAGTATGTTAATTTGCAGTTACATTAGGAGTTCAGTTAGCAGAGGACATGATTTTAGTGCAAATTTTCAGTAGAAACGGGATTTTACAGCGAACCTCATTTGAGAAATGTTATGTAAATCTATTATCTGTCTACTGGTTTCAACCAACTTCCGATAGAAGCGATAATGTTGTAAGCGTTCGACGTTTACTTTTTCGACTTGTACTGCCCGTATTGTCGTGTGAAGGACCAGACGCAGTAACTACCGTACTACTCCAAATTTACTGTCTTGATACCGTTTCTCTCGTAACTCTTTATGAGTAGATATAATAAATTACCTTTATTTCAATCAGTGATGTTTCAAACAATTTAATTTAATGGTTTATTTAGCAGCAATCAATATAGAAATCTATCACTCCGTTGATCTAAACCAAACCATAATCTATTTTATTTATGTTTGTTTATGGTTTTCGTTGTCATATGTGTTCGACATATCCATGCAGAACGCAGCGAACAGGTACCAGCTTGCGATACGCTGCGTCGCAACAAGTACCAAGCCCTAAGAGAGCGAGACCACAAAACGAAGGTGAACTGATGACTGCGCTACAGCAAGGTGCTTCGTTAAATGGGTACTTCTGTTGTAATGTAATATGTACCGGTGCGTTTGCGTTGAAGTGCGTTTTGGGGGAAGAAATCACCGAGTGAGGTATATTTAAGGCTTATCTGAACTCTTTGTTACAATTTAGAATTTAAGATACAAGATTTTTTGGTAAAAGAGAGCTTGGCTTTTTTCATTTTTGTTTTATATTTTACCTACATTTTAAACATTTTAAATTAATACCTACATGAATTTATTTGATGTTGATGTAGTAGGTAGCACAGTGGATGCAGTAAAACTGCCCGAAACTCGGCTTGTCCAGATCGACCTCTTTTCAGCAGCTTTTCCGGGTCGTTCTTCGATTTCGTCCAAATCCTTGCGCCGATTCCGTAGCCGCCACCGACGGTGCAGATGTGTGTCTCCACTATTCATTTTTTTCCTTTTTGTACGGCATTTTGATAGGTAAATAGTACCAGCAAACTTTACTTTTATTGCCGGATTTTGTTTTCCTCCGAGCTCGACTGAAAAGGAAAACGATCTGAACCATCACATCATTTCTTGATGATACAGCAAAATAAACCGTTGATTATAGACTATATGATTATGTATGGCCATCCGCTGAATGTTACTTCAGTTCAGGAAGAACGGTTACGAGTGTCCTTTCATGATTTTGTTACATATTACGTTGATACAACGTGAAATTTTACCGAAAATAACTAATTTGTATGAAATTGTTTTGAAAACCGATGTTATTGTTTTGAAATTTCTCGGTGGTTCCTGTCGTGTGGTCCGTTTATGATTAAAGATCGAGTATCTAACAAGGCATATATCATACAAAATGTTGTACGAAGATCGCCAACGTGGTAATATAAACCAATTGGACGGCCAGATCCCATCCGAAAAAATGAAAACATAACAAAATTGCCACAGATATTTCACTATCAGTACATAAAATATTTCATTTAGTTTGAAAATAGCCGATCATCAACACTGCAAACACTAATATAACACTGGCACAACATTTACCGCCCACCATCACATAATTTTATTAAACTATATAGCGTTACGGGATTTTTTAAACCTAGCGCCCACATGCTTCATCAAAGCTTTTCGAGTTTAACTTCTAATAACTCAAGGAATAACCCATGTTCCGGCTCGAATGCTGCAACAGAACAAAGATAAACTATTACTTTGTAAAACAATATGATTGTTCACATAAAGAGCACTAAAAAGCCCTTATATTAAATTTAGAAAATAAAATATAGATCGCGGACGGTTTCGGCTAATATCCCTTGTGAAAAAACTACATACAGTGGAGCGCCGATTATCCGGGTACCTTTTATCCGGCTTTCCGTTTATCCGTTCTGTTCAGAAATGACAGTTCAATACAAAAGAGACATTGCGTTTTGAGAAGGATATTTAAAAAAGCGGTTATAAGAGCACATTGTCGTAACAAAAAACAATATATTTCATGGTAAATTTCAAATATTCTGATTGGAAAAACATGAAGTTAATAAAAACTTGGTTATTTTTGTCAGAAAATAAGAAAAAAAAATTTCCAGGAACCTTTCAGGAATTGATGATAAAATATATCATTTGATTCATTATCCGTGTTATTCGCATATCCGGGCGAGGTCAAGACCCGAGAAGCCCGGATAAACGGCGCTCCACTGAATAAGGCGATGAAAAAGAGTGCGTCGGAATAGAAAATTATTTTGGGCGAAATGAAGTAGCAGATCAGAATACAAATACGTGTCAAGTTGGATGAATTGTACTGATCACATCGCAAAGTGACTTGGTAAACCCTGTATATAGAAACAACGCGGTACAATTGTTCTGTGCAATAAGGAGTGTCCGAAATCGCTCACGGCCTCTTGCCCTCGTCAGTTCATTATCCTGGCGTTAATGGTTGACGCCTCCAAGTCGTCTGGTCACTTAAATTTAAACCTGCTACGCCCCCTCCGCAAAGGCGGATTTAACAGTAAGCGGACTGAATGGCCGCGGGAGGCCCCGTGGATGGTATGTCCAGCATATATATTGTGTATTGTAGTCTCAACGCGGGCCTCCGAGCACCATAAAGGCTCCATGGACGAAGGGACTCATAGGGGGACTATAAACGAGAGATCCAGACCAAAACCCTGGTGCGCTGGTCAATTGGCCTGGTGATCGTGCGTGTTGATTAGCACGTAATTAAATAGCAACCGCGTATCTCGCATTCAGCATGAGTAAAATTTTGTAATTGAAAGCCAAAATAAAACCTTTTTTGTAATTTAACAAGTAGAGGGTGGTTTTGGCCACTTATTATTCATTATTTTATATGATTCTGACCAAATTTAACTATTTTATTTCTTTTCAAATGGTTTTTGACATACAATCAAAAGGAAATTATAAGGCATTTGACAATTGATTCGTCAAAACCAGTACAATTTGCTCAAAGAATTGTCAAATGAAGAAAACTGCGTCTCCGAATCCGCGTATTAGAGGTACCGTGTATCTCGGGGACTACACGTAATCGAATCATGAACCGACTGTTGGAATTTGGTTTTGTATAATTAATATTTCGACCGTGAATACAAATTAGAAAACCTATAGGAATTAGCGGCAACTAAAGTACAATTCATTGATTGAACTACTTGACTAATTTAGACTGCATGAAATAACCTGCTCCAACTACTCGAATGAACTAGCAATGAATTATGTAATGATCTATGAGATACATAGAAATACAGTTATAGCAGTTATACAGTTATAGCTAACAGACTGGCGATTAAGGTGTACGGGTTTTATATCAAATTTTACACTTAATGATCACAATCCAGAACTTCACTGAATATGTTTCACACAGACTATTATACTTCCTATTACAATTATTCTTCGGGGATTCTGATGGTTTTTGGACAATTTATTGATTCTTACTGGTGAGCATAGGTGTTTGTGTGACGGGATATGGGCTCTACTGCACCTCCTTTCTTAGACACGCACATTGGAAATTCCAACGGGATTCCAAATGAGCTATTCAAAATTGGTGCTGTTTATTTTAAAAAGAATCAAGAAATGTCCCAAAATTATCAGAACCCCTAAAATTCACACTTTTAAACTTCGTGGAATAAGTAAGCAACGAACCATACGTAACAATAACGTAACTTTACTTCACGGTCCGTGTAGCATAATCAAAATGACAGGCAAGAACCTATACGGCCTAACAGTTTTTGATAAATTTATACGAATAAGGGTCGAATAATGAGAAAGCAAGTTATAAATCCATAAAGAGCTGTAAAAATTCGGCACTGGTTCGGATTCATTACCCTGACGGACGACGCAGCCCCTGAAATTTTTAACCAGCCGCCTCGACCTGCACGAGGAAACCGCAAGAGGCTGGCATGTACCTAACGTGGCAACCTTCAGCGATCACCAATACGTCCGGTACGAGGTTGGTATGAGTCCACCACCAACGAGGGACAGCGCCCGGTCCGATTAAGCAATGCCGGTACGCGCTGGAAGATCGGCCAGTGTGACTCCTGGCTATTCGAGCAAACGCTGGCAGTGACTGAATTTCGCCCCCAGAGTCACCACCGTCGATAGCTTGGTTGAGGCACTGACCACTGCACAGTGGGCAACGGCCATACAAACGCCGGGATGAAAATCAATTCCTCGTGCTATTGCAGTTTTTCGTCATTCTATACAATTGCTCTTACTATACAGGGCAGTCATATACTAAAATAGTCAAGACAGTGAATAAAAAATAAGAATTATCGCTGACAACATTGTAATAATGCGTAGTAGTCAACAGCATTAACAACAATTGTTAGGAATTAAAACGAAGGCGGAATAAGTTTCTTACTGAAAATGAAATTTATTGAAATGAAGTATTACGCGCTAAAATAGTTGCGTTTTTTCATGATTGGATTTTGAAAAGAGCTGATTCCTATCTTACGACCTTTTTAAACTATTTTTCCTCTCTTCAGCTTTGTTTTTGTCTGTTTGTTTCAAATGTCTGTTTATGACAGGTAGTTGGATACTGGTGGTGTATGGCTCATACAACAACACGTCAAAATCGCTCGAGGGTTTTTCAAGAAAAAGTTGAATAATTTTCGGGGTCGCAGATGGTCGCAGTTAATTTTAGCGACAAAACGTAGGAAAAATGTTGATCTTTCTTATGATATACGACTCACGAGTGAAATCGAGTAGAATCATAAAAAAAATCACTCTCCAAAATGAAAATATACAAAAAATCAGCAGTGATGTTTGGTTTTCAATCATTTATGAACTTCAAAAACAAGTTTGTGCCAAATATTCATATCTAACATCAAAGTATGACAAAAAACCTTTCCAACGAAACATTAATTATGAAAATCTAACCATTTTGTACTAAAATATTATGGTTTATGTTCAATCGAAAAATAGCTCAAATTTGGGACAAAAAACACAAAGTTTGTACTTTGATGGTCTATAGCTCAATAAGTTTAAGATAAAAATGTAAAATATTTTGGTTTCAACTAAGAGTAAGTATCTATTTTAAGAAAATGTTTATGGTGTTAACCTGCGACAAAGTTGGTTTTTCGATTTTTATACAGGCGTTTGCCCAATGTGCACTGATAGAACCATCCGAGCGAGCAAAGATGCGTCGTTCGACCGCATGCTTATACCGATACTTCTTTTCTATGGCACAACAGCCGTGGTCGTTCAAGTCCTGCCTGTACACCACTACTAGTGATCTTGGCTTTCAGTTACTTATTGGTTTATCCATAGCAGAATAGTCAGTCCTGTGTATGGGTACATGGTCCATATAGGGCTTCGACCCATAACGTTGTTAAGTCGTACGAGTTGACGACTGTACCACGAGACCGGTTCAACTGTCACCGCGATATAGGAAGACGAAACGGGACATTTTTTTTAGAGGGTGTTTCTTTGGTTCATGAACGCTCGACGATCTGCCCAGGACGAGCTGCCCTTCGCAGGATTGTCGACGAGTTCTTCCGCGTGCATCCGTCGGTAGAGTGGCCATACACCGAAATTGGCAACCAGACGCCGCTTCGATCGATCGATCGGATGGACCTCGAGCAGATACCAGCCAACTTGCACCCAAGGAAGGCTCCAACGCTTAATGGAGTCCAAAACAGCGCTTTAACGAAAGCTCTCTCGTAGCAACCGGAGCCCTTCCATGGGATGTAGCAGAGCAGGAGGCACTAGCGGCGGTACCAGCGGTGAGCAGCAGGCTGCAGCAACACGCTGGAAGCGGTCGATCCGCTACCTGGGGGCTACACTACACGACCACTTGTCGTGGCGCCCAAACGTGGAGATGGCCGCGGATAAGACCCTCCGTGTGGTGCAAGGCTTTGCGCGACGTTATGCGCAATCACAGCGGGCTCCAAGTCAGGAAGCGGAATCTGATAGCCTGATTGGCGGCATCCATCATCCGTTACGGCGCACCCGTCTAGACAGAAGCCACGGACCGACAGTGATGCAGACGGATTTTGGACTGCGTCCAGCGCTATCTGGCCCAAGGCATCACGAGCGCCTACCAATCCACAAGCTGCGAGGTAGCCGTAGTTCTTATCCGCGAAGACGCCCGCTGCTACTGTCACTGATGACATCGACGAGGAGAACCTCGTCAGTCGACTGCTCGAGAGTCCGGAGATTTGTGGTCGCATCAAGCAAGCAGCTAAGCGCATCTTCTCCGTTTGGCAGGAGGACTGGTGGAAAGATCAACGCGCTCTACAATCTTCTAGTTGGAGACCACTACGGTATGGGATCGGGATCGATTCCACGATCGGTATGGTGTCAGGATCAGTTGAAAGATCGGTTAGGGGTTATAATAAGTTCCATGGCCAGGTTTATGACAAATTTTAACACATACAGTCAGAATTCAATAATTGAACGCTTTTTTGTTGGCATACTTTCGAATTGACCGCTCGATAATTGGCTGACAGTTCAATTACAAAGCATGCGTTTGTATGGAAAACTTGGATGGAAAATTTCAGTAATGTTTTGTAACGAAAAACGTGCCAACTAAAAAGCACAAATTCAACAGTTGCCAGGGAATCGAAGTTCAACCAGTGAGTTCAGACGTTATATGGGATTGGAATCAGTTCCAGTACCAGAACGATTTCTGAAAAATTTCAGGATGGACATGGGTTCTGGATTAGTCCCGGGATCGGTATGAATTTGGAATCATTATTTTTTAATGCATCCCTTGGAACTAAATGTCACCTGGCATTTGCATTGCCTTTTCAAAAATCCTTAGCACGCACCCTAAAGTTATGAAATACCCTCAAAACTATCTCACATAACCCTGTAATTGGGCCAAATTCACTAATTAAGTAAAATTTTACTGAAGATCAACAAAAAAAAACTGTGTATGCAACGTAACACAATATACAGTGAACCCTCTCTTATTTGACACCTCTCCAATTTGAAAAACCTCTCTTATTTGAACATTTTGCACAGTCCCTTGATTTCCGGTACATTTTTGTTTCTCTAATTTGGAAAACCTCTGAAATCTGTGTCCCTCTTATTTGAGTATGGTGTTGCCATGGTTATTGAAAGATGTATGCTCAAATTAGCGATTCTGTTCGCAGTTTCCTATAGCAACAGTTAAGGCTGCATACTAAATGTTCTGTCTCTTTCTTGTTTGTATGGACCTTTCATTCACTTTAAACCTCTGTAATTTGAAAACCCCTCTTATTCGACAGTCCCATCGTCTCTCAAATAAGAGAGGGTTCACTGTATAAATAGCGGAACTTGGGGCAAGTGTGCCACCTTAAGCATTTCAAGTTATAACTCACTAAAACGTGTTTTTCAAAAGCCGATTTAAATCTCATAACCATTTTACATCTATTTCCTCACTTATAAATGAGTTTCGCTTGAAAAAAGTGCAAACAAAACAGTTTTTGAAGCGTTTTAAAAAGGGTCCAAAAAGACGTTGTTTTTTGGGCTATGGGGCAAGAGTGCCACTCGTATGGGGCAAGACGGCCACCTGGTTAAAATAACCGTGTTTCTTAGATAATTGGAAATTATTACGTTTATACCACTAGTATATGTATTCCTACATGTATTTAGTCCTCAATGAACCCTTTTGACCACCAACTGTACCACAATATGGTTTGTTACTGTTCTGTTTTTCCGGGGTGGAATCCGCTCACAATAGCGCACCATTCTGCAGCACGCTACAACAATGTTTACATTTTTGACAGCTCGCGCCTATGAAACATGGTGGCACACTTGCCCCAAACAGAGATGGCACACTTGCCCCAAAAGTTGTAACTTTTTTGAAATTGAATTTTTCAGTGACAAAAAGAAATTTTTTTCAACTAACCCCACAAAAATTTGACGTTTTCTCAGCTATACGGTGGTGTAAATATTTTCTCGGTTGATTGTTCGCACGATTTTTGAGAGCTTATTTGGTTGGATTAAAAAATTATAATATTCTGCTCACTTTTGAAACTCAATATAAATCAGTTTAAAACAATGGGAAATATCGATTGGTCTATATGAAATTAGGCTCAGAATACCTAGTCATTGGAAAGCAACCAACTGTATACACAATTGATCATTAAATTAAAGTTTTTAAGGAAAAATGCTTGGTGGCACTCTTGCCCCGTATGGCACACTTGCCCCAAATTCCGCTTTATTGTGTAGGTAGACTATCGATCAACAAAACGGAAGAATAACAACGTACTATGTTGTAAAACGATTATAAGTATCACAAATAAATAAACAACGCCATTTTGACACCCTCAGAAGGCGAATTCATTGGATGGTTCACAGCACCATTTTGCACCACGAATTATATCCTATAATCGGACATAAATATGATAACTGCAGACGATAGAATTTACATGAAAAAACTATCGGATTACCATTCGGAATTCTCCTTCAGGCACTGTCAGATTCCAGAAACCGCATATCTCGGAATCGGTGTTATATGCTGTAAAACGAAACACATTTCACATTCCACTCTCGTCTTTCAATCGCATTAATGGAACATACACTTTGATTAAACGTTCATTTACTGGACACTGAATAACGATGGAAATCACTGAAGCGGTATGGAAATACTCTCAACTTATTATACAGTTTACTGAGAAATTGACCAAGCAATTGTAGATAATTTACCTGCTATGATTGCCTAAATTATACGGCTTCACAAAACGCGTCACTTCATCCTTCACACACAAAAACGCACCACGACAACTGTTTTGAAAACAGCATTCTCTCGCTTCAAAAAAATACAAATGGCAGATGTGGGCAATTCGTCAAGATGATCTAGTTGGCAACACGGACACATTCTCTAGATAACCCCGCTGAACAAGGTGTTTTAAAATTACAAGGTGAAGATGTCGAGAGCAAAATAACATTTCTTGATTGGACATAACCGTAGCAATAGACGATGCGCAATCGCAGATTGCGCATATATTTCTCTGTCAAACGGGTCGGTTTGATATATTTATCTGTCAAAAAAAATGTATCTCGGGCATATAATCTTGAAAGTTTATGCGCAATCTTGGCGCAATCTGAATTGTATGGAAATAACGTTTATAGCTCAGGGTTGGCTAAGCGAATTGACATATATTTTGATAAAACGAATACACAGTCATTATCCGATATACGCTATCGTACGGGACCGAGCTCAATAGCGTATCTCGAGTTTTCGCGTATAGCGGATTCCTATGCAAAAATAGTTTACACTACCGGTTCGAGGGTTGAAAAATATCGCCACAGAGTTGTGCATTAATGGTTTTTGTTGTAAAACAGGTATATTTTGCAGAAATTTAATGCAAAATGCATTAAGAACATTAAGGAAATTGAAAAAGAACATAAATTATTTCAAATAATTAAAATATTTGCAAAAAACACATGGAGTTGTCAAATTTAGAGGAATCGCGTAATGCGAATTCGCGTATATCGAGTATCGCGTACTGCGGATAATTGCTGTATGCGCTATCTGAGATTGCGCATCGTGTATCAATACGGTCAAGATTTTACCGTAGCAATAGACGATGCGCAATCGCAGATTGCGCATATATTTATCTGTCAAACGGGTCGGTTTGATATATTTATCTGTCAAAAAAAAATTATATATCTCGGACATATAATCTTGAAAATTTATGCGCAATCTTGGCGCAATCTGAAATTGTATGGAAATGACGTTTATAGCTCAGGGTTTGCTACGGGAAATGACATATATTTTGATAAAACGAATATATGCGCAATCTGAGATTGCGCATCGTGTATTAATACGGTCAGAAATGACACACAAACGATGGTTGTTAATGTATGACGTATGTAGCGAGGTTTATATAAGTAGCTAGCTTTAAATTCAATTTTCACTAAGTTCTCAATTTTTAAATATTACATGCAATGAGTTTGAGAATGGGTATGCTATGGGGTAAGTGTACCAATTGTGGCTATGGCACCAATTCTGGCTATAACGAACAATATTTTGGCTCTAAAACAGTCAATTAGCGTTTTGAAACCACGGTAGTTTTTTTTATTTCAAATATGGGGGCCCTTCACGATTCTAGTCAGTTTTTTGTATGGAGTTTGACAGTTGGAGGCTGAAATCCTGTAAACACTCCATACAAAACCACACAAAAAACTAGCCTGCAATTTTCAGTCTAGATTATTCTAGACTATTAGATTCGAGTACCTGCTCGAAAACACAGTGCCCGCCATGCAATTGACAGCGATTTGCGAGGGCGCGCGAGGGCTCGCACGCCATTCTAGTTCACCGCCCCAGAGCCCTCGCATTAAAGAGCTTGCGAGCCTTAGTAGTTTTTTCACCCCTAGTTTTAGCAGTTATAATTATAGCACCCCGAGAGCAGGTATAAAATTGAAAATTATAGCTTACTAAACACCTACATTTTGAGATTTTATTTGGCAAAAATCCACAAAAATTGGAGAAGTAATCTTTTCGGCGAATAACACCTAAACCATAAAAACTTATGTATGAAAAATAAAGATTATTTAATGACCTTATGATTTCGAGCAGATGATACCACTCCCAACCCTCGCAATGTTTGACGGGTGTTGTTTACATTTACCCCAAGGTGCATTAAAGAGATGACGTGTGGAATCTGGAATCAAAGTGTATGTAGTCCATGTGGTCTCATAGCATGTTTTTTAAACCAAATTTGAATATCACTTTTTAACAGAATGGGTGAAAAATTTTGTTCAAACAAGCTTTCTTGAGACTTGACGAATACTCAAAAAAATCTTAAATCATCATTCAGAAACAAAAGCGACGACAATCAGCCTTCTAAATTCATACACCTTGGGAAAAGCCCACCTGTATATTATACACACATAGATAGCTGCTCGAAAACTGCTATACAACGCAAACAGCTGACAGGCTGTGTTGGATCAAGAGCGAAAGAGGTACCTCAATCGCTCCGCTCTTCTTATTGTGCACGCTCCCGCACTGCCCACAGGTAGCTCCGCACGGAGCGCTGCACACAGGAGCGATTGTGCGATGCGCTCCCAGGAGCGATTGTGCGATACGCTCCCAGGAGCGAAATTTTGCACTTTACTGAGCGCTGCATGCAGGAGCGATTGTGCGATGCGCTCCCAGGAGCGAAGTTTCGCACCTCACGGAGCGCTGCACGCAGGGGTTAGAAAATGTGCGCTTGAAAGCTTCGCACAGAAAATGATGGCTTGCATAATTCCAGGCTTTAACTTGCGGAATGTGAGCGGAACCCCCAATTATTTTTACTCACCTGTTTGAAAAAAAAATATTTTCTTATGATTTATGCAAGCTAGTGTTGGGTAAAGTAGCAAAATAAAGTGTGCTGTGCGTACACGAACGCACATCTCAGTGTGCGGTACACATTTCGCACTGTGCGCGCTCTCCGCACTGCGCGCGCACTCCGCACTGTGCGCGCACTTCGCACAGTGCATGCACTTCACACTTTTCGCACAGTGCGAGCACAATCCACATGGTGCGCGCACTTTTCGCACAGTGCATGCGCTCTCCGCACTTTACGCACACTTCGCACAGTGCGCGCACTTTTCGCACACTTCGTATAGTGCGCGCACTTTTCGTACACTCCGCACAGTGCGAGCACACTCTTAACCTGCTCAAACCAGGTTGTAAAATACGGGGTTTCTCTAAATAACTAAAGCTTCAACTGTAACCTTCATTTCCAAATCGTAAAATCCCAATACAAGGTTGTCAAATGTATGTCGAACGTACACAAAGTAACCAATGATAGATCATTCGAGAGAGAGAGAGAGAGATAGAGACAGACAGAGACAGAGAGAGACAGAAAGAAAGAGAGGGGGAGAGAGAGAGAGAGAGAGAGAGAGAGAGAGAGAGAGAGAGAGAGAGAGAGAGAGGGGAGAGCGAGAGAGAGAGAGACAGAGAGTGAGAGGGAGAGAGACAGAGAGTGAGAGGGGGAGGCTGCACTTCATTCCTCACTCTTCTTTTCCACCCTTTTACGCATGGCGAAAGCGCAGAACGCTGAAACACACGCGCATAGCTGAAATCATTACACTTGAATCATCGTTGGCCCAAGGCATTGGGTAGAGAGAGAAATATAATTCTTTGCCAGTGTGGATGGCCGGTGCACGAGCACACCGAAACTGCACGGAGACATTTTCTGCGAGAATCGAATGCACACAACGCTGCGCTTGACCACCATCGAAAACCCGTTACACAACCACAAGCGTACAACACATCCAGACAAAAATTTAAAGGCCCCAAAACACAATATCAACTCAGCGGTCCGTGGCCGGAGAAATTAACAGGAAAAATCGGCTGACACCAAGCACGCGTCTCTTTCAAACAACTATGTACTGTGAAGGTCGTAGGTAAACGACGCTCCAGTGGGTTGAGGTTTCTCTTGAATTTGGCTGAGATGAAACGTGTCTGTGTTGTACTCGGAGCCACTGCTTTGCGATTGTGCAATAAAACAGACAAATGGTTTCCGGCGAAAACTGCTATTCGCGTCGCAGGCTTGCGATAGCAGGGCATGTTTTAATGCAAAAAAATTAATTTTCACTCGGAGCCCTAGTCAAATTTTGTAATTAACTAAAGAGAAGGAGATATGGGACAGGGCGAGAGGGGGGGGGGGGGGCGATGGGCATGTGTGTGGTATGAATGTGTGCAAGCAATTTATGGACCTTTGATTCGCCCCGGAGTCGTTGCACCAACGGATCGGAGTCGCTAATGCTAACTGATGCTAATGCTAAAAGGCGGTATGTTAAAATATGTACTACACCACCTGAAAATATTTCAGTACTACACCACCTGACTTCGTGGTACGAACATGGTACGAAGTGTACTCGCACAGTACAAAGTGAAGCACTGCACGAAATTTGCGAAATATGCTTGCACTGTGCGAAGTGTGCTCGCACTGTGCGAAGTGTTGTAGCATCCATGCTATCGCATACCCGCTTAAAGCATGAATGCTAACAGCCGGGTAAAACACTGCACATGCGTCCCGTGCTTTACTGCACACGCGGTTCCGTGTTTTACCATGGTGGTCGCACCACCCAAGCTGGAAATAAACAAGAAAGACCTCCAAAGTAGGTCATAAATAAGGAAGAACAATTAGCATAAGAAACGCATTACACCTTAAGCAAAACATTGTAAACCGTAAAAGCCCACCAGGAAGGCGACCCTCTTGACAAACATGCGTTTGTCAAAGCGCATCAAGTTGCGAAAGAGAAAGTTACGAGCGTAAACATCTGGTGGACAAATGTGCGCTAGCTTTCTTAAGATGGGAGTATAAATAAAGCTATCAGAACGGACAGAAGGTCAGTTCTGATCGGACACAGGATCGTACATCTTGTCCCTTCAACTCACTTATGAGCAGTATTGTCCCCCTACCCAACGTAAGGCTTTACTGTCTCCAACAAACGCACCGTGTATCAGTTGGCCGGTCAGCAAAACCCCATTCCGAAAGGTTAACGTATGCTAGGTGGCATAACATCGTTCCCGCGGATTAGCATAACTGGAAGTCTGCTTTTAACCTGACGCATCACATTGATTCCAATTGTTACTGTTGGATCCCAGTTACCACAGGGATAATGGAACACATAGCAACACTTAGAAAGCATAGCAACCATGCGGTATAAAAGGAGCCGATAGCTCATCACCGCTTTACTCTTAAGTTGACTTTCAAATACAAAACTTTAACTAGAAGCTGTGAGCAATAGTCCGAGTAGTTCGGACATGTCAATTTGGCGACGAGGATTTTGAAATTTTGAAGCACAACGAAAGAAGCGATGGCAGAACTACAGCAAGCAATCCTTTTGATGACGGAACTCCTGCAGAAGCTGGCACAGCCGAACAATACGGAGCAAACTCTCGAATCCTTGGCAACCAACATCAGTGAATTTTCGTTCGACCCGGAAAATGGAATCACTTTCGAAAAGTGGTACAGCCGGTATACGGATCTTTTCGAATCGGATGCCAAGAATTTAGACGATTCCGCCAAGGTACGCCTGCTGTTAAGGAAGTTGGACACACCATCCCACGTCAGGTACGTCAACTTCATCTTGCCGAAGCTTCCCAAAGACGTCGATTTTGCTGGCACCGTCAAGATACTATCGCAAATGTTCGGCACACACACCTCCATTTTTAACAAGCGGTACCAGTGCCTCCAGCTAGTAAAATCTGAAGCAGAGGACATCATTAGCTACGCAGGGAAGGTGAATCGTTCATGCGAAGATTTCAACTTCAAAAATATGAATATCGATCAGTTCAAGTGCTTGGTGTTTGTGAGTGGCCTTAAGGGTCATGCCTACGCCGACACGCGTCCAAGGCTTCTTTCCCGGATTGAATGTGAAACAGCAGAAGCTCCCGTGAATCTTCAGAACTTGATTAACGAACATCAACGACTCGTTAATCTCAAGGAGGACACATCGATGATTGAGCGCCAGTCAAGCTCGAAACAAGCGGTTCACGCTGTCCAGGAGAAGGGAAGGTTTCATCATCCACACACTTCAAAAACGGAAGGTAAGCTGCCTCGCACCTCTTGTTGGCAATGCGGACAAATGCATTTTGTCCGGAACTGTCCGTTTTCGGAGCACCAGTGCAAACAGTGCAACCGAATTGGCCACAAGGAAGGCTATTGCGGCTGTTATTCCAAACGGCAGACAGTTTCAGGCGGAGGGGAAAAGAAAACATCGAATCAGTCACCATCGAATCAGCCATCAAATCAGCAAATGAATCAGCCAGCAAATAGACAAAACAACCCTCGGAAAGTCAACGCTAGAGGAGTATACATCGTGACCCACATTGTGAACCACATCGCTAACCGTTCCAGTAACCGAAAGTACGTGCCTACTTTGATCAACGGCGCGGCTACCAGGCTCCAACTGGACACAGCAAGCGATATCACGGTGATATCAAAGCAAACCTGGAACAACTTGGGTAACCCTTCAATCATCAAACCGACGATCCAAGCAATCAACGCGTCGGGCAAACCACTTCATCTGATGGGTGAGTTCCAGTGCGACGTCAGCATCAACGGAAAAACTGCTCGAGGCAGATGTTTCGTCACGACGACTGCCAACCTCAACCTTCTCGGCATCGACTGGATTGACCTGTTCAAGCTGTGGTCAGTTCCTCTCGACTCCGTTTGCAATCAAGTAACGACGAAGTCGATCGATCAGCAGATTAGTGAATTTCGAGCAAAGCATGCAAATGTTTTCAATGATTCACTGGGACCTTGCAGGAAATTGAAGGTAAAGCTTTTTCTCAAACCAAATGCTGAACCTATTTTCTGTCCAAAGCGCCCAGTTCCTTTCAACACCATTCCATTGGTCGATGCTGAACTCACACGGTTACAATCATTGGGCATCCTCGAACCTGTCGATTTCTCCGAATGGGCTGCTCCCATCGTGGCAGTGCGCAAACCTAACGGTCGAGTGCGCATATGTGCAGACTACTCGACGGGGCTAAACGAGGCGTTGGAACCAAATCACTATCCGCTTCCGACGCCGGAGGAAATTTTCGCCCAACTCAACGGCAGCACCGTTTTCAGCATCGTCGATCTTTCCGATGCGTATCTGCAGCTTGAGGTGGATGACGACTCCAAGAAGCTGCTCACAATCAACACGCATCGAGGATTGTTCCGGTTCAATCGTCTGGCTCCCGGAGTGAAATCTGCGCCGGGCGTATTTCAACGTGTGGTGGATGGAATGATAGCAGACATACCTGGTGTCCGCTCTTTCATCGATGATGTCATCGTGTTTGGAAAGGACATCAGCTCACACGCAACGTCACTCAACCTACTCTTCCAGCGGCTCAAAGAGTATGGTTTCCACGTGAGGGCTGAGAAGTGTCATTTCTTTCAATCACAACTCGGCTATTTGGGGCACATTGTGGACAAACAAGGCATTCGTCCAGACCCCGAGAAAGTGAAGGCTATTGCTGCACTCCCACCGCCAACCAACGTTTCCGAGCTTCGATCGTACCTGGGTGCGGTCAACTTCTACGGTAGGTTCGTGCGCAACATTCACGAATTGCGGCATCCAATGGACCAGCTGTTGAAGAAGGACGTGAAATGGCAGTGGACACCGGCATGCCAACAGGCTTTCGACCAGTTCAAAAGGACGCTTCAATCAAACCTGCTGCTAATGCATTACGACCCTAAGCTTCCAATCATCGTGGCTGCGGATGCATCAAGCACAGGCATCGGGGCAGTCATCTTTCACCAGTTCCCTGATGGCAGCATGAAGGCAGTACAACACGCTTTGAGGACGCTCGCACCCGCGGAGCGTAATTATGGACAACCAGAGAAGGAAGCGCTTGCGTTAGTCTATGCAGTGACCAAATTCCACAAGTATCTGTTGGGACGCCATTTCACACTGCTGACTGACCACAAGCCACTACTTTCCATCTTCAGTTCTAAGAAGGGGATTCCCCTACACACTGCGAACCGACTACAACGGTGGGCTCTCACGATGCTGAATTACGACTTCGAGATTCAGCATGTATCCACCAACGAATTCGGATGTGCAGATCTGTTGTCCCGACTGATCGACCAGACCATCCAACCCGAAGAAGAATACGTTATCGCTGCGCTGAGCCTTGAGGAAGATTTGGTAAGCATTCTTGCTGACACAACAGAAAAGGTTCCTGTTTCATTTGCAGCATTGCAAAAGGCTACAACAACCGACGCCACACTCCAATCTGTTGCTCAACACATACGCGACGGATGGCCCAGCTGCTCCAAGAACCTTTCCGCTGCAGTTTAACCGTATTTTCTACGACGGGAATCGCTCAGCATGATTGACGGATGTGTCATGTTCGGCAACAGAGTCATCGTTCCGGCCCAGTTTCGACGAAGGATCCTGCAACAGTTTCATCGAGGCCATCCGGGAATTGTTCGGATGAAGGCAATTGCACGAAGCTTTGTGTACTGGCCTGGCATCGATAACGAAATTGAGGATTTCGTAAAACGCTGCAATCCGTGTTCGACTGCTGGCAAGACTCCCACCAAGACCACGTTGGAATCTTGGCCAGTACCTACCAAACCATGGTCGAGGATCCATATCGACTACGCAGGTCCGGTAGATGGAGTTTACTTCCTGATCATAGCGGATCCCTACTCCAAGTGGCCTGAGGTATACATGACCAAAACAACAACAGCGAAAGCCACGATCAAATTGCTGAAGCAATCATTCGCAACATTCGGAGTTCCGGAAGTAATCGTTTCGGACAACGGCACCCAGTTTTCAAGCCACGAATTCATGACGTTCTGCACTAGTGAAGGTATTCGACACATTCGAATTGCTCCATACCATCCACAATCTAACGGTCTTGCTGAAAGATTTGTGGACACGTTGAAAAGACTGAAGACTGAAGACTGAACTGACTGATAAGATCGCATGCCAACCAGCTCAATTCGTGCTTCACCGAAACCAGCCAACATACCGATCAGTCTACTCCACTATCTATCTTTTTCGACAATTTCGGCCTACAATTTCCTATTGAAGTACCATCAACCGAAATTTATGCAGATGTTTATTCACAGGATGAAGAAGCAGTAGCCGTCAGCCAGAGCAACTCCTTCTTAACAGAAGATATTTCAGAAGATGAACAGCGAAAACGAAAACAGCGACGGTTCAATGGTCGTACCAGTAGACAACGAACAAACTCCTGTACCAGAAGAAATAAGCGAACAGGCAACATCAACAATGGGCATACCGCGACGAACAATCCAACTTCCTGCTCGCTTCAAGTCCTATTGGATGTTCAAACCTTAAGGGGGGAAATGTTGGATCCCAGTTACCACAGGGATAATGGAACACATAGCAACACTTAGAAAGCATAGCAACCATGCGGTATAAAAGGAGCCGATAGCTCATCACCGCTTTACTCTTAAGTTGACTTTCAAATACAAAACTTTAACTAGAAGCTGTGTGCAATAGTCCGAGTATTTCGGACATATCAGTTACGCAAGGTCAAGTTCGATTAGTTTACCGCGCCAATCGCGAAGTGCTAACTCAGCGCCGCCACCAGGCCTATGACGCGAACCCGTACCGAACCAACAACAATTATTCCCATCACCACAGAGTGCGTAAAGTGCGGAATGCACACGCACTGTGCGAAAAGTGCGCGCACCGTGCCACAATGGGCAGTTTAGAACAAATTTCGGGATAAAATTATTTTTGCATAAATTGTTTGTTTTTATCGTTTGTAGTAAAGAGTTATGATAGTGTAACGTCCGGACTAATATCGCCCACTGTGCACTCAACCCGAACCCCAAACGCAGCGGTATATACGCATTGTATTTTGACCGCTGGAGCACCCGGTGTGCTAGATGAACTGTCATAGAATAAAGCTCTTCTTCTTGGCGCGACATTGAACTGAACAGACGTAAGCCACTGACTTCTGTGTTTAACTAATTGTGTGCTCTTCCGAATTGTGCTAAATATTATTAAAACGGCCAATTAACCTTCCGCCACCCGTAAAACGCTTGGTCGTTACATCTCAGAAGTGGGATAACCAACAAAAAGTCGCCTACAAACCGCCTGCAAGCATCCTTACCAGCCGGTATACGTGTGTCTGTGTACATGTGTGCGTGTGACATAACGCCATTTCATAAAATGGTGGGCAAAGACGAACTTCGCCGGGCGCTCATCGAAGCCGGCGTCGACGTACCGCATACTGCCACCCTCGCACAACTTTGGCAACTTTACGCCTCTCTCGAGCTGGCCGCTCGTTCCCCCCGTGCAGCGCAGCCCACCACCTCGGCCATGGCATCAGCCTCCGCTTACGCAAACCATCCCGAGGCCGCCATTTTGTATCACCCTCATGAAAATGGCGGTGACGCCGTTAATGATGCCGCTTCGACGAACAACACCACCGACGCCAATGCTAATCTGCCCTCCGCCCAAGGTGTAGCTGCCGCCCTTCCCCGCGGTTCCGACGATATGGAGGCTCACATCGAAGCGCTGCGAATGCAGCTACAGTTAGCCGAATTGCGTCAGAAAGTGCATCAACTCGAGGCGCAGCAACCGACCGCCATTTGTACAAAGGATTTCGAATCCTTCATCGAGCCGCTTGATGCTGAGAAAAATTCCGATGTCATCCGCTGGTTCCGTGATTTGGAACGCCTTTTCTCACTCCACCGAGTGTGCGATGCGGACAAATTTTTGTTTACTCTTCGGCTCCTCACAGGCACGGCAGCTAACATCGCCAAAGAATTTGACGTCACCACTTACGACGAACTGAAAATGGAGCTGATCGACAACCTTCATTTCGTCGCTACTCCTGAATCTGTGTACCGCCAACTCCGCAATCGTCGGCTGCAGCCCCAAGAATCTGCCCTCCGCTACCTGTTTGATATGCAGCGCATAGCTGGCCAAGCCGACATCCCTGATTCGGAACTGATCCCGATCGTCATCGACGGCTTGGGAAGCCCGTCAATTACTTCAAGCCTGCATTTCATGCCCCTCACGATGGAAGATTTCCGGAAGAAGCTGAAGCTTTTCGAGTCTTGTCGTCATCTTCGAGCCATCAAGCCCCCTTCCGCCGATATTCGGGCCCCGATGAACAGCCGTATGGAACGGCCCCAACCGTCGCAGGAACCTGTCCGCTGCTTCAACTGCTCCCGATTTGGACACCTTCAGAGTGCCTGCTCCAAGCCGAAGCGCCCACCCGGCGGATGTTTCCGCTGTTTCCAGACTGGGCACGTCTACCGCAATTGCCCTGAACGTCGGGACAACGCCACTGTTGAGGGCGGTATTAGCTCGGAAGATACTCTCGGCACAAACCAAGAGGTGAGTTTGACATTTCTACACCCTTCTACTAAGCGTACCACCCTCAATCGCGTTCGTTCCCTTCTCGATACAGGGAGTCCTGTGAGCTTCATCAGTGACACAGTAGTACCAGCTAGGCTGCTAGGACCTCTTTCAACAACTGAATACTGCACTATGGTTAAGGGACCACTTTATTCTCGAGGACGAATTAATTGCACAATCCAGTTTAGGGATCATTCTGTTCAACATTCTTTTATTATATTACCTGGAATTGCGTGGCCTGTCATTATTGGTCGCGATTTACTTAATTCTCTTAACATTTCTCTTACTTATTCATCTTTTTCAAAATCATGTATTACTAAAACCCCGTTGGCGGAACTTGAAGAAGTTGATACAACTCTTCCAGAAAAATTAGAAGATGCTATTAGGAGTATTTGCTCGCTCGATGTAATCGAAGCCGAAAATGAACTGGATTTAGGAGATACTCTATCCTTAGAGCAGCGTTCAATTGTTATTTCTATTATTGAGAATTCATACCTCAAATATATTTCAAACACTAAACCACTCGTACATCCAATGAAAATCAATCTTACCCATGATACACCGATATTCACTAAGCCGCGTAGACTTTCTTATGGCGAAAGACAACAGGTGAAACAGATCGTTGATAAACTCTTAGCGGAAAACATCATCCGCCCTAGCAATTCTCCTTATGCTTCCGCATTACTTCTCGTTAGGAAAAAGAGCGGCGAAGTTCGTATGTGTGTGGATTACCGGCCCCTCAACAAAATTACCGTTTGGGATAATTACCCCCTACCCCTTATCGAGACTTGTTTGGAGCATCTGTGTGGGAAAAGATTCTTTAGTTTGCTAGACTTAAAAAGCGGTTTCCACCAAATCCCAATGAGTGATGAATCCATCCCTTACACTTCTTTTGTAACCCCAGACGGTCAGTTTGAATATTTGAAAATGCCCTTCGGTCTCCGCAACGCCCCTTCCGAATTCCAACGTTTTATCAACTCTATTTTAAGAGAATTTATTGATGATGGCAGAGTAGTCGTTTATCTTGATGACATCATCATCGCTTCCACCGATCTTAACTCACATCTTACCACTCTTCGATCTGTCTTAGAAAAGATTAAACAGAACAATTTGGAACTCCGTCTTGATAAATGCAAATTTGCTCACGAGGAAATAGAATACTTGGGCTACAAAGCTAATTACAATGGAATTCAACCTAGTGATCGGCATATTCAAGCACTTACCAATTACCCTATGCCCACTAACCTGAAGCAGCTTAGGCGTTGCCTTGGGTTGTTTTCATATTTCCGACGCTTTGTTCCCTCCTTCTCTTGCATAGCCAAACCTATGACAAAACTACTTCAGAAGGATGAAGCATTTAATTTCGATTCAACTTGCGTACACGCTTTTGAAACCCTACGTGACAAACTTGTTCATTCCCCTGTTCTTTCCATCTTCGACCCAAAGCGGGAAACTGAATTACACTGTGACGCGAGTTCTTTTGGTTTTGGTGCCATACTCCTTCAAAAACAAGATGACAATAAATTACACCCTGTCGCTTACTTTTCCAAAACCACTTCAAAAGATGAGTCCAAGTTACACAGCTATGAACTTGAAACTCTTTCCATCATTTACGCTCTTAAGCGCTTCCACACTTATGTTCATGGGCTCCCCATTAAAATAGTTACCGATTGCAACTCCCTGGTTGAAACCCTTAAGAACCGTAATGCTTCCGCTAAGATTGCCAGGTGGTCCTTGTTTCTGGAAAATTACGATTACACCATCTGTCATCGCTCAGGTACCTCTATGCCCCATGTCGATGCACTGAGTCGCACCGAAGCCGTGGGTGCCATCGGTGAGATTGACCTTGACTTCCAGCTTCAAGTAGCTCAGACACGTGACCCATCTATCGAAGCTCTTAAACATCGGTTAGAATCAGAAGAAGTTGACGGATTCTTACTTCAAGATGGGCTTGTCTATCGCGACATACCTGATGGTCAACCTCAATTGTATGTCCCTTCGGAAATGGTCGACAACGTAATTAGACACACTCACGAGCGAATTGGCCACCTAGGCATTAACAAAACCTTTAGCAAAATTAGTCAGCATTATTGGTTCCCCCATATGAAGCCCACCATCGACAAATTCATTAAGAACTGCCTCAAGTGTATTGTTTATTCTGCACCTCATTATACTAATGCCCGAAATATGTACAGCATCCCTAAAGAACCTTTGCCCTTCGATACAATCCATATCGATCATTTAGGTCCACTTCCTAGTTCCCCTTTACGCAAGAAGTACATACTTGTTGTTATCGATGCTTTCACTAAATTAACCAAACTTTACCCAACCTCTTCCACTAATGCAAAAGAAATGTGTTCTGCCCTCTCTCAATACATGTCTTACTATAGCCGCCCTAAGCGGATTGTTAGCGATCGTGCTACTTGTTTCACCTCCACCTTGTTTGAGGACTTTTTGGAATCGCATAACATTAGTCATGTCCTCAACGCCACCGGATCCCCACAAGCCAATGGACAGGTAGAACGGGTGAACCGCGTGTTGCGTCCCATCCTTAGCAAACTATCTGATGCTCCAGACCAGGCCGATTGGGTGTCCAAGTTGCGATCAGCTGAGTATGCCTTAAACAATACCGTCCACACATCTACGAACTTCTGCCCCTCTGTCTTGCTCTTCGGAGTTGAACAACGCGGTAAGATTCCGGATGAAATAGTCGAACACTTAGACGAAAAATTTGACCAAGTGCCTAGGGACTTAGGAGCCATTCGGGCTAAAGCGTTAGAAAACATAGAAGAATCTCAACGGAAGAATGAGGATTATTTTAGCAAGAAGCATAAACCACCGCAATGCTACAAAGAAGGTGAATTAGTAGCCATACGTTATACCGATACGACCGATAGCGGTAATACAGGGTTTCCCACGATTTATTGGTCAGTTCCCATGATTTTTTGGTGCGTTCCCACGATTTTTTGGTCGTATCCCATAGATTTTTGGTTCGTTCCCATAATTTATTGGTATTTTCCGATTGGATATCAATACAATTGGACCAACAAATTCTGGGAAACGACCAAAAAATCGTGGGAACGCACCAAAAAAATATGGGAACCCACCAAAAAATGATGGGAACCAACCAATAAATCGTGGGAAACACTGTAAGAAGCTCAATCCCAAGTTCAGGGGACCGTATGTCATTCATAAAGTGTTACCTCATGATAGGTACGTGGTACGTGATGTAGAAGGATGTCAACTCACACAACTACCCTACGATGGGGTTCTAGAAGCGAATAAGTTGCGGCGCTGGACCGAGTCCAGTGATTAGGAAATTGAGGGCAATTTATTGTTCAGGATAGCCGAGCTGTAACGTCTGGACTAATATCGCCCACTGTGTACTCAACCCGAACCCCAAACGCAGCGGTATATACGCATTGTATTTTGACCGCTGGAGCACCCGGTGTGCTAGATGAACTGTCATAGAATAAAGCTCTCTTCTTGGCGCGACATTGAACTGAACAGACGTAAGCCACTGACTTCTGTGTTTAACTAATTGTGTGCTCTTCCGAATTGTGCTAAATATTATTAAAACGGCCAATTAACCTTCCGCCACCCGTAAAACGCTTGGTCGTTACAAATAAGATAATATTTTCTGTTTTGTATAGAATAATTGTAGCTAATTTTCATCACTTTTACTCGCAGGTAGTACAAATATTAAAATTTTACATACACAACTTAGGTGGATGCTATTACAAGCTTCGGACGTCTTGTTCACATTTCTAGAGACATGAATAAAGGCATTTAAATAATTCGGTAGAGCAGGTACATTGAAATAAAGTAGTTCCCAAATTCGTCATGAAAAGCAGCTCATATTGTTAGTCTTTGAATATTCATCCTATACTTTTCTAAGTCCTGTACTGCCTTCAGAAGGGGTAATAAAACTAAACATTGTATGTTCTTGGTTTTACAACTATCCGAAAAAATCAGAGTTCAACGATAGCTACAAACAAAGTATTTACTTCATTTGTAAAGTTCATCTCTGTCTTTCTTTTAGTGCGTGTAGCTACTGATATTGAATTGGTTAACGAATCAGAGGAATACAGCTCATTATACAAAATGTCCTTCTGGATGCATTTTCTTTCTTGCAAAATATTCTTTGTAGCATACTCCCCTATATCCTTATATTTAGTTAGTCATGACTTTTGGGAGTTTCTTCTCCCAAAGCGCCAATAGATGCTAGTGCATTCATAACATTTTCCTGTTATGCGTATAATTTCAAAATTATTTTGCTTACATCCGTCTATAATCTGGAGTAGGACCAAAAGTTATTTGATTCTGATTTGCTTCATTATATTTAAAAATAAAGTTAGGTTAGAATAGAAATATACGTATTAGATAAGTACATGAGCTGAAACTAAGATACACAGCTTCGTAATGGAAATTAAAATCACGTAGAATATAGTTTTGTAGAATACACTAAATACGCTACACTAGGCACCTATGGAGCCGCCTAGTTGTGCATGTGGCTGTTTTTAGAAAAAGTTGATGTGAAAAAACTTCAATAAAATTCGCGTTTGCAAACTTTCGCAGAATATTTCTTCACAGATTGATAGTATATATATTACACTATTATGTGACATACATGAGACAACGCCACTCTACACCACTTTCATAATGGCATCATGTCAAAAATTAAAATGAGGAAATTTTTTAGGAAGTTTCTTCAGTTATTATCGTTTATTTTTGCATAAAATTAACTTAACTCAAAATCTTTAACGTATTTTTAAAGCTAACTAAATATCCTTTTTAAAATGTCTAAACTTATCAAAATCGGTTTATATTTAAAAAAGTTACAAAGGTTCGAAATTTTCCAAAAAAGTGAAAAAAATTCTGCGTTTTTTTAACAAATCTCAACTTTGAAAGGTCTTTTCTAGAGAACCAGAAAAGACAAAGAACTCATATTTGGTATATTTCTTAGTTTAACCCTTAGTATTAAAACCTATTATTTGGAATTGCGCTATTACAAAGTTGATTTTTTGAATTTCATCCCGGCAAATGCCCATTGTGCGGGCGGAGTGTGCTCGCACTGTGCGAAAAGTGTGAAGTGCATGCACTGTGCGAAGTGCGCGCACAGTGCGGAGAGCGCGCACAGTGCGAAATGTGCACCGCACACTGAGATGTGCGTGCGTGTACGCACAGCACACTTCATTGTGCTACTTTACACAACACTAGTTAAAACAATGAGCTAGAAGATGTGCGCTTGAAAGCGCGAACCGTGAATTGTGAACCTTCGCTCCTGCGCATCGCACAATCGCTCCTGCGTGCAGCGCTCAGTAAAGTGCGAAATTTTGCTCCTGGGACCGCATCGCACGATCGCTCCTGGGACCGCATCGCACAATCGCTTCTGGGAGCGCATCGCACAATTGCTCCTATGTGCAGCGCTCTGTGCGGAGCTACCTGTTTTTCCTGTGGGCAGTGCGGGAGCGCGCACAATAAGAAGAGCGGAGCGATTGAGGTACCTCTTTCGCTCTTGATCCAACACAGCCTGTCAGCTGTTTGCGTTGTATAGCAGTTTTCGAGCAGCTATCTAAGTGTGTATAATATACAGGTGGGCTTTTCCCAAGGTGTATGAATTTAGAAGGCTGATTTTTTCGCTGCTGCCTATGAATAAAGATTTTAAGAGTGTTTTGAGTATTCGTCAAGTCTCAAGAAAGCTTGTTTGAACAAAATTTTTCACCCATTCTGTTAAAAAGTGATATTCAAATTTGGTTTAAAAAACATGCTATGAGACCACATGGACTACATACACTTTGATTCCAGATTCCACACGTCATCTCTTTAATGCACCTTGGGGTAAATGTAAACAACACCCGTCAAACATTGCGAGGGTTGGGAGTGGTATCATCTGCTCGAAATCATAAGGTCATTAAATAATCTTTATTTTTCATACATAAGTTTTTATGGTTTAGGTGTTATTCGCCGAAAAGATTACTTCTCCAATTTTTGTGGATTTTTGCCAAATAAAATCTCAAAATGTAGGTGTTTAGTAAGCTATAATTTTCAATTTTATACCTGCTCTCGGGGTGCTATAATTATAACTGCTAAAACTAGGGGTGAAAAAACTACTAAGGCTCGCAAGCTCTTTAATGCGAGGGCTCTGGGGCGGTGAACTAGTATGGCGTGCGAGCCCTCGCGCGCCCTCGCAAATCGCTGTCAATTGCATGGCGGGCACTGTGTTTTCGAGCAGGTACTCGAATCTAATAGTCTAGAATAATCTAGACTGAAAATTGCAGGCTAGTTTTTTGTGTGGTTTTGTATGGAGTGTTTACAGGATTTCAGCCTCCAACTGTCAAACTCCATACAAAAAACTGACTAGAATCGTGAAGGGCCCCCATATTTGAAATAAAAAAAACTACCGTGGTTTCAAAACGCTAATTGACTGTTTTAGAGCCAAAATATTGTTCGTTATAGCCAGAATTGGTGCCATAGCCACAATTGGTACACTTACCCCATAGCATACCCATTCTCAAACTCATTGCATGTAATATTTAAAAATTGAGAACTTAGTGAAAATTGAATTTAAAGCTAGCTACTTATATAAACCTCGCTACATACGTCATACATTAACAACCATCGTTTGTGTGTCATTTCTGACCGTATTAATACACGATGCGCAATCTCAGATTGCGCATATATTCGTTTTATCAAAATATATGTCATTTCCCGTAGCAAACCCTGAGCTATAAACGTCATTTCCATACAATTTCAGATTGCGCCAAGATTGCGCATAAATTTTCAAGATTATATGTCCGAGATATATAATTTTTTTTTGACAGATAAATATATCAAACCGACCCGTTTGACAGATAAATATATGCGCAATCTGCGATTGCGCATCGTCTATTGCTACGGTAAAATCTTGACCGTATTGATACACGATGCGCAATCTCAGATAGCGCATACAGCAATTATCCGCAGTACGCGATACTCGATATACGCGAATTCGCATTACGCGATTCCTCTAAATTTGACAACTCCATGTGTTTTTTGCAAATATTTTAATTATTTGAAATAATTTATGTTCTTTTTCAATTTCCTTAATGTTCTTAATGCATTTTGCATTAAATTTCTGCAAAATATACCTGTTTTACAACAAAAACCATTAATGCACAACTCTGTGGCGATATTTTTCAACCCTCGAACCGGTAGTGTAAACTATTTTTGCATAGGAATCCGCTATACGCGAAAACTCGAGATACGCTATTGAGCTCGGTCCCGTACGATAGCGTATATCGGATAATGACTGTGTATTCGTTTTATCAAAATATATGTCAATTCGCTTAGCCAACCCTGAGCTATAAACGTTATTTCCATACAATTCAGATTGCGCCAAGATTGCGCATAAACTTTCAAGATTATATGCCCGAGATACATTTTTTTTGACAGATAAATATATCAGACCGATCCGTTTGACAGAAAAATATATGCGCAATCTGAGATTGCGCATCGTTTATTGATACGGTTATGTCCAATCAAGAAATGTTATTTTGCTCTCGACATCTTCACCTTGTAATTTTAAAACACCTTGTTCAGCGGGGTTATCTAGAGAATGTGTCCGTGTTGCCAACTAGATCATCTTGACGAATTGCCCACATCTGCCATTTGTATTTTTTTGAAGCGAGAGAATGCTGTTTTCAAAACAGTTGTCGTGGTGCGTTTTTGTGTGTGAAGGATGAAGTGACGCGTTTTGTGAAGCCGTATAATTTAGGCAATCATAGCAGGTAAATTATCTACAATTGCTTGGTCAATTTCTCAGTAAACTGTATAATAAGTTGAGAGTATTTCCATACCGCTTCAGTGATTTCCATCGTTATTCAGTGTCCAGTAAATGAACGTTTAATCAAAGTGTATGTTCCATTAATGCGATTGAAAGACGAGAGTGGAATGTGAAATGTGTTTCGTTTTACAGCATATAACACCGATTCCGAGATATGCGGTTTCTGGAATCTGACAGTGCCTGAAGGAGAATTTCGAATGGTAATCCGATAGTTTTTTCATGTAAATTCTATCGTCTGCAGTTATCATATTTATGTCCGATTATAGGATATAATTCGTGGTGCAAAATGGTGCTGTGAACCATCCAATGAATTCGCCTTCTGAGGGTGTCAAAATGGCGTTGTTTATTTATTTGTGATACTTATAATCGTTTTACAACATAGTACGTTGTTATTCTTCCGTTTTGTTGATCGATAGTCTACCTACACAATATATGTATATATTGTGTTACGTTGCATACACAGTTTTTTTTGCTGATCTTCAGTAAAATTTTACTTAACTAGTGAATTTGGCCCAGTTACAGGGTTATGTAAGATAGTTTTGAGGGTATTTCATAACTTTAGGGTGCGTGCTAAGGATTTTTGAAAAGGCAATGCAAATGCCAGGTGACATTTAGTTCCAAGGGATGCATTAAAAAATAATGATTCCAAATTCATACCGATCCCGGGACTAATCCAGAACCCATGTCCATCCTGAAATTTTTCAGAAATCGTTCTGGTACTGGAACTGATTCCAATCCCATATAACGTCTGAACTCACTGGTTGAACTTCGATTCCCTGGCAACTGTTGAATTTGTGCTTTTTAGTTGGCACGTTTTTCGTTACAAAACATTACTGAAATTTTCCATCCAAGTTTTCCATACAAACGCATGCTTTGTAATTGAACTGTCAGCCAATTATCGAGCGGTCAATTCGAAAGTATGCCAACAAAAAAGCGTTCAATTATTGAATTCTGACTGTATGTGTTAAAATTTGTCATAAACCTGGCCATGGAACTTATTATAACCCCTAACCGATCTTTCAACTGATCCTGACACCATACCGGTCGTGGAATCGATCCCGATCCCATACCGTAGTGGTCTCCAACTAGAAGATTGTAGAGCGCGTTGATCTTTCCACCAGTCCTCCTGCCAAACGGAGAAGATGCGCTTAGCTGCTTGCTTGATGCGACCACAAATCTCCGGACTCTCGAGCAGTCGTCTGACGAGGTTCTCCTCGTCGATGTCATCAGTGACAGTAGCAGCGGGCGTCTTCGCGAATAAGAACTACGGCTACTTCGCAGCTTGTGGATTGGTAGGCGCTCGTGATGCCTTGGGCCAGATAGCGCTGGATGCAGTCCAAAATCCGTCTGCATCACTGTCGGTCCGTGGCTTCTGTCTAGACGGGTGCGCCGTAACGGATGATGGATGCCGCCAATCAGGCTATCAGATTCCGCTTCCTGACTTGGAGCCCGCTGTGATTGCGCATAACGTCGCGCAAAGCCTTGCACCACACGGAGGGTCTTATCCGCGGCCATCTCCACGTTTGGGCGCCACGACAAGTGGTCGTGTAGTGTAGCCCCCAGGTAGCGGATCGACCGCTTCCAGCGTGTTGCTGCAGCCTGCTGCTCACCGCTGGTACCGCCGCTAGTGCCTCCTGCTCTGCTACATCCCATGGAAGGGCTCCGGTTGCTACGAGAGAGCTTTCGTTAAAGCGCTGTTTTGGACTCCATTAAGCGTTGGAGCCTTCCTTGGGTGCAAGTTGGCTGGTAT
The DNA here is from genome assembly GCF_017562075.2 of Anopheles merus. Lineage (NCBI taxonomy): Eukaryota > Metazoa > Arthropoda > Insecta > Diptera > Culicidae > Anopheles > Anopheles merus. Next base: position 9,630,449 of record NC_054083.1, read on the forward strand.
CTGCTCGAGGTCCATCCGATCGATCGATCGAAGCGGCGTCTGGTTGCCAATTTCGGTGTATGGCCAATCGACCGACGGAAGAACGCGGAAGAACTCATCGACAATCCTGCGAAGGGCAGCTCGTCCAAATATCTTCTCGATGCTAATAAATCCAGAAATGTTCATATATGCCATTTTACCAGCACAATATTGGTCCTGGCGTCAGTTATTTCACTAATCATACAAATCGTATTAAATTACAGTTTATTAAATTTATTACTAATGGCAAAGCAGTTATATAAAATACCATAGTGTGCTTTTTTCTCAATCTTTTACATTGTTTCGAGTTTTCTAGCCGTGCATAAAATTAAAATCATAGTTTTTGTTCTATATCTGAAAGAATCGAGAATGTTATTGCCCCAAGAAGAAGTGAACGAATATAAAGGGGTAACTCGGCTTGCGGTCGATAAAGAAACACCCCATTGAACTGATACAAGAAAAAAATCTGGTATCAGCGTTCTTCCTCATTGTCTGCGTACTGACGGCGTCCTCGGGCCTCCCCACGCTCGAATGCAGAGCCGATTGCATACGATTCTATCTTCACCATTAACATGACAGGGACAGGGCTTATACCCCGAACGTACCCGAAAGGTATGCGTGCTTCACTCATCAGGATCTAAAGGCATAGACAAGGCAAAAGGGACACAGAAAAATTTCCTCACAGTTACACATGTCCTTTTGATGCGTTGTCTATGCATCTCGCTCGGTATCACAGCGGCATGCGGCAGGTAAGCAGTACAACTTCAGCTACCTGATACGCACACATGTTTAAAGAACACAACAATTCGGTTCGGCTCGGTAAACTTCGGGATGACGCCGGAACAAAAAGGCGCAGACTTTTTAATAATTTTGTATGACTTCGGCTATTTTTGACCACGCGTTAAGGCGCTGGCATTCGGTTCACCTCACATGTCCCTCAGTCGTTTCCCGGTCATCATATGGGTTCATTATATCTCTGCTTCCATTTTTACATAAAACTGAGAAAACTAAATGTTTTCTCATTAACAATTCTATCAATATTCAAAAAATCTATAAATTACTTTCTTATCGGCGGATGGTTTAACGCGGATTTCGCGGTTTTCAAATCCAGATTTCTGTAACAGCTCTGCAATTGTACCGCGTTGTTTCAAGTATTTTTGCACGAGAGCGTAAAATAAGTACGTTCAAGGATCCAACGTTCGCGGTGGCTGGAGTTTATGAGCGCACATGGTACATGGCGCAGGACTAGGGTCCGTGAAGGCGGCAAGTTCACAAAGGATTCAAACATCGTCCTCCAGTTCAAACGATTTCGTTTCATCTAAACTTGTTCAGCCAATAAACCGTACACTTCACCCGGATTATTTGAATAGGCCTACAGTCGGTACTGTATAAGGCCATTTCTAGTGTTCCAGATTCTTCACCAGATAGTCCGTGAGTAAGCCAAATATTTTATTAATAAAATATTTTATCCATTCCGCAAAACAACACCTCTAAATGTAAACAAAAGTGTGATTGACAGATAGGCTAAACCAATGGCTACTTGAATTGGGAAGAGTTACCCACCAGTGGAGAAAATCATCCACCGGTGGAAAATTAATTTCACCGGTTTATTCGGTCATATTCACCGGTCGGATAAATTTTTCGACTTTCGTTGGCAATCAGGTCCATAATTAGTTTTTCCCGCGAGCTCCCTACTATACAAATCTTTTCGAAAAATCAAGAAGGATGAACATCTCACTTACTTTGATGTAGGAAAGTGAGTGTCGCTGTTGGAAAAGTTGGAAATCGGTAAACACACAGAAATATCAGAACTTTCCTTGCGAATTTCTATGAAATAAGATTAATGTGCATTAATGTATTTAATTTAAACATAAATAACTATTTTAAATCCATATTAAGGCTGTACAAAATGATATTCGACAAAACACATCAACCGCGTAACTCGGGGATAGGCTGAGAATCACTAAATTTTTCTGAGTGCCCCTATCATTTCAGTTAAAGCAAAGGAAGTAAAGCACATTCATATCGACTTGCTATCCTCCTTTTGCTTATGTATATATATATATATATATATATATATATATATATATATATATATATATATATATATATATATATATATATATATATATATATATATATATATATATATATATATATATATATATATATATATATATATATATATATATATATATATATATATATATATATATATATACATAAGCAAAAGGAGGATAGCAAGTCGATATGAATGTGCTTTACTTCCTTTGCTTTAACTGAAATGATAGGGGCACTCAGAAAAATTTGGTGATTCTCAGCCTATCCCCGAGTTACGCGGTTGATGTGTTCTGTCGAATATCATTTCTTCACCAGATAGTCCGTGAATAGATATATATATATATATATATATATATATATATATATATATATATATATATATATATATATATATATATATATATATATATATATATATATATATATATATATATATATATATATATATATATATATATATATATATACATTGCAAACATTGCTAGGCTTTTGATTAATATCTGCTGCTCGAAATATTTTGCAATATTTGTTAATCTTTCTGTTTTGTACATACAATTTCTTTTCTTTGCATTTCTTTGTGGGAATAATAATTCCCTGTATTTAAATCTATATTTCATTATGTAATATCTTATTTTAAGTAATAAGTAAGATACAATTTACACTGTTAGAATGATTTGCGTTTGAATTTGTTTTGCGGGATATTATAACAGTTTTTCTTCTAGCCACCCGAGGACAGTTATAACAGTGCGAACCTGTTATTAAATTAATGAATATCGTTTTTGGAAAGTCATGTCATGTTGACCGTGAATATCATAGACGAAAAAATAGCCGGTATCGCCACACATTGAACTCATTTTAAGAGTAGTTTAAAGTATCTGGGGCCATAACGAAATAGAGCGAAGTCATCATCATAGCCCATAAGCTCAGTCCCAGATGGCTGAGGACACCGCCGTGCGTTACGTTCTATAGGGTCGGTCGGACACAGATAGAACCCTGAGAAACTCACGAAGTAGACACTTAATATATGAGGCAGCCCTGATGGGAACCTCCTTTTTCTGCTACGCATCGGCTATCGACAACAGGCTTTCGGTATTATAGGGTTCGCGATAATATTATTGACATTGTATTACATTCTGTATACTTTAGTGATACGTTTTATTGGCACGTGTGCTTTGGTTTAGGAGCGTGTGAGAAGTGGTCCGTCCTAACTAGATCGACGCACTCGATCCTATCGTCTAGCTAGATCGGCGCATCCGATCTCCTCTCTTCATTAGATCGGTGACCCGATCATATCTCCGGCGCATCCGATCCTCTCTCGTAATCAGATCGGCGCATCCGATCTTATCACCTAGCTCGATCCTAGCTCCTGATTGATACGGTTTGGAACTATGCTAAGTGGTTCTCGTGCCTGACACATAGATGTCGCTACGATCACTACAACATCTTCAGCGAGTTGTTGATTCGTTCGAGCATCTCTTTCAGCTAGGTATTGATTTGTTCGGGAGCATGCGTTGACATGTTCGGTGATACTATTGAATGACAGTTTCATAGCGTCAGCGCCGTCGCATGAAAGAGCTGGCGAGGTTTGTGAGAGGAGAGAATGGTTTATGGCTGCAGTTATAATTATAGCACCACGCAAACATTTACAACAGCGTATTTTTTTAATTAGCTAAGGACATAACATTTGATATTTCGTAATGAAAAGTCCTCACAAAACAAGTGAGTGATCATTGCGACAATGAACGGATTCCATGCATAAGACATCAGATAAACAAACAATTAAAAAGATTTCAAGCAGGAGATACTATTACAAACCCTCGCAATGTCAGTGTTAGGAAACGATGCGGAAGATAATTTAGTGCCGAACACGCTAAAGGTTTTTTATGATACTTTAGCTGTTTCCAAAAAACTAGTATATTTATTCCGCCGGTTCGTTAACGATAATGCCCGACTTTGTCTTTCGAGATCGTTTTATCGTTTTTCACATAGGTTTTTATCCCTTTTCTCCTATCTCTTCTTCTCCTAAACAATTCCTAACAGCCAAGCTACACGTACCGGACAACATCGGACGATGCCATAAAACGTAGGACCGCAGACAAGAGATTCGGATCACAGCGGGCCGGTTATGTATGGGATATGACAGTTGGCGTTAACGGATTTATGGCATCGTCCGATGTCATCCGGTACGTGTAGCTTGGCCGTAACGCTAATGTCAACAGGTCGTTGGAACCTTTCTATCATGTTGTTGTAAAGTTTCCAACAGTCAGTGAGACAGGATGTTTTGCCACCTCATCGCAAAAATGGTCAGTTTTAGTTTCGTGCGTGTGTTCCTTTTCGACTACCACCCAAACGTGGATTGATGCTTAGTGAGGTGAATTCGTGTGGTAGACGACATGCAAATAAAGAAATTAAAATTAAAGCAATAATTACCAAATTGTCTTATAGTCTTGTGCAAACAGATAGCTTTGATCTATCTTAAATTTTCAAATAGGTTTGATGTTTTCTTCTTTTTAGCTTGAAGGGGAATTTGCCAAGACACACAAGGTTAAGTTTACAAGCCTACAAATTAAGTTCAACCCCTCCTTCTTTGGGCCCTTTTTGAGAGCTAAGCTTCTCTGGATCATATTAGAATCTGCTTTGAGCATCCTTGCTCAAAAAGAAAAAATAAAAAAATCAATCGACAAAATGGGCGACTTCGTTCCTCAAGGCATCTAAAATGACGACAAAAATATCATCATTGCATTTCCTGAAGATACACTCAGCATAATATTTGCCAATGTTGCTTTTTAGATTGGTTTCTTGGTATTGATATTTCATTGGTACATATTGTTGCCGATACCCGAGAGTCTCCAGCCCATTATAACCATTCAAAAACTTGGTCATAGTTTTAATTCCGTGTTCAACATGCCGAAACTCCAAATCGCTCAGAATGGCTTGCGAGCGTCTTAAAACACGCTCCAGAAATATGCCATTTGTTTCCCGATATAAAAACCATCGATGGACTGGGGACCGGAATTATTGATCCGGTTGGCAATGTACTTCCGACGAGTAATGGCGGTTTCGTCAATTTCTACAGTCATGCCGGGGCCTCATATTTTTTCGCGGCTACGTGCGAAAGATTTTCAAAGAAAACCTCGGATCGCATCGCACTTGTGGTCACAGTCACGCATCGCACGCAAAACAACTCGCAGAAAATTGTTTTGTGGGAGAGGCCAGTCTCAAACACAACGATTTGAATTGATCCCATTGGCCCACATTAAAAAAATATGCGCAAGTGGCGCCAAAAAGTGTTTATGTGTGTAATCGTCTATCGATGGGGATACAAACCAGGTTAAAGATGTGCGTGAACAACAGTTACTCGGCTCGAATTTGACACAGTGTAAGGTGGGTTCAAATTGAAAAAATAGAGTTTTTTTGCTGATGCTTTGAAAGTGGTTGAAAATTAATGCAGAAAATATAATTTATTAGGGTTAATGTACCAATAGTGCTGCAATTTGTAGTGGTACGGATGTGTCTCAATGGATTTAAAGTGTCAGGAAGGTAAATTCATGAAAACTGTAACACATCGGATCGGAGCTGACGATATGTGATAGCGCAGCTAATCTACTGCATGTTGAAAATACTCATTATCCACTAATTTGTGCTCGACTTCGGTTACCTGGTCGTCGGTGCTTATTGCTTCCACACAGAAGCCTTATGGCTGTGCCTGAAGAGGAAGGCAACTCGGCACAAACGGCGGCTCTGACCTGGCCGAGAAATATTTCAGCCGTGCCAGCCGAGTCCACAATTACCTGCAACATGCTCTCGTGCTTTTTCAAACTGGGCTGTATCTCCTGCTCGGCAGCTTCCAAGTTCTCAAGCTTTTCTTGCTGCGCTCTCTACTCCTGGCACACCTCCTTCGTAGGAAGTCGTACGTTCGCTAATCTCTACCCAGATGGTTGGGAGCAATGTTCTACTCAATCGGCGACAGTCGTCGTTTTTTCACCAACCGAAGGGATGACAAGGTGCGTCCACCGCGTGTGCCGGCTGGCATCCTGGTGGAGTGCGTCGGCATCCCACTCTTCCTGCCAGCAGTCCATGTTGTTCTGCCGCTCCATCGCCCGGATTTCCTCCCTCGTCGCAGCACGGTCTGGAGCAAGGAGTTGTTGGTGGACCCGAGCGTCTTTGTTGATCAGGTGGCAGATCGGGACGAGTCCAGCGAGCAGGGTGGCCGTCTCATACCAGACGGTACGGAATGCCCGTGCCATCCTGATGTCAGCTTTTCGCTGCAGTAGCCCTTTGCAGTAGCCGTGGGCACTCTCTGACCTGAGTTGCCTCAGTGCAGATGGGAGCAGCGCATCGCATCACCGATTCTGCCACATACGCCAGCAGCCTTGACTTAGCCGTCCCGGGGCTGATGTGGTTCTGCATGTGGCGCGTTACAGCTGCCACCACACGCGAAAGGTCACCTGCAGAGGGGTCTTTTTGCACGAAATCAGGACGGCTTCAGTCTTGGTAGGGGTCAACTCCAGACCGTGCTGTTGCATCCAACGTTGGACTTGGTCAACGGCCTTCACTGCAGCTGCGACCAGTCACAGGGTGTGGATGCTCAGGGAAGAGGTGCGTTCGAGGATGTCCCGATCCGCATCCGACGGCATTCGACTGCCACGGAGCCGAGACATGACGACACGGTATCGTGCCCCAAACTCATTTTACTCTGCAATTTCGATCAGCTCCCGGAACATGTTCCGCTTGCTGGCTCGAATTGCTCGATCGAGCTTCGCCCTTGCTGTCCAGCAGTCTGCTACTGCTATGCTGCGTTCCTCCAACTCAGCCGTATGCAGCATCCGGTCGCGGGCAGTTATTCACCCCAGAAGGTATTCCGATGTGGGTCTTGGTGTACTCGAGTGACCCGTTGCATCATCTCATCTCAGGCTTTTAGCATGGCTGCGATCATACCCTCCAGACTCGTTGCAGGTTTGACAAATTCCGCGGGGTGCAGCGCTGCTTGTCTTGCTGTCGCTCGGGCGCCGCTGATGTTCCTCCCACGGTTTACAAAACGTAGCGGTGGGTTACAAACTGAGACAGTGTAACGTGTGTAGTGATGGGCGTTTCGGAACGCACCAATGGCTCCGCAGCCGGCTCATGACTAACAGCTCCGGAGCCGACTTCGGGCCCACTGTTCCGGAACCTGCGAAAAATCAACTGCTCCGGACCAACGCCTCCGATTAACGATTCAATAGACAGCATTTATGATATGATATCTATGATATCGTATCATAATATATGATATACATATGATATATGATATATGATATACATATGATATCGTAATAAAAAAATGAATATATCTTCTCGCACATGTGAAAACTAACACACGATATAATTGCAATATTGACATGCATGACGTTGTGTAGCATTCGTTGGTCTCGCCTTTCTTAACAATATTCAAAACTAATCGATTTTTTTTTTATTAATTCCTTTAAACATGACCTACTTTGCTATTTACGGATTTCCTCGATTGAAACTTCATTGAAAAAGTTTATTTGGTTAAAACCTTGTGTTAAAACCGGCTCCGGAGCCGTTGGTGCGGAGCAGGCTCCGGAGCCGTTGGAGCAGAGCCGGCTCCGGAGCCGTGGGTTTGGAGCCGACTCCGAAATTGTCTGGAGCCGGTCGGAGCCGTTTTGCCCATCACTAAACGTGTGCACACAACCCAAGTATCGGGGTGAATAATCGACGAGCTCGCAAACGCCAAGTCTATAACACTCGAATTAGTCACCCCGTTGCCGTCGAATATAAAGTCTCGACCTTGGTTGATCACACACAGACCAAGCAGTTCCACCATTCCATGCAGCTCGTCACCGTGTTCGCATGTCCTCGGGTTTTCCCATTCCTCATGTCGGCCCTTTAAATCGCCAGCGACGACGACTTGAGGGTGGGAGAAGGCCTCGAGCTCTACAGCTTCCGAGAAGCGCTCGAACTTGGAGAGATTGAGGCTTGGTGGAGCATAGCAGCTGATCTATACTACCCAATCTGCGCTGCTACCAGTTCCCGAACTTCGCTGCACCACACGCGCTGAATCGGCAATTCGCCAACACCTACCTCCGCTACTGTTATGCAACTGCTGAAAGCCCACCGACCATTGTTCTTCGGTGGGCGCAGAACATCGGAGAGGATGAGAACGTCTGCTTTCTCCTCTAGCAGCTTGCATCAGGTTCTGGGCATCACGACCATGGCTCAAGTTCGCCTGTAGAACTTTCATGGCCGGGCCGATCGAGCACATTCGCTGTGGCCTGTGCGGTGAGGGCCACCTAACAGTACACACTTCACTTCGTTGCTGCAGGAAATGCTTTTTGTCCGTCGATGCCACAACGGATGCAAAGGTTCTGCCGGTCCACGTTCGAACTGAAATCCCGTGCTTAGTGGCCCATCTGCGGACTCCGGAAACAGCGCTTTCGCTCTGGAGGGGTTGGTGGAGGGGTGGTGGAATTTATCCGCACCGGTCTCTAATTTTCGCGGCTCGTTAACACTATCTTACGGCGATTCGAACTCTGCTCCGATCCTTACAGGGTTTTCCAGTGATGTATTATCAGCCAAAGACGAAAACGCATCAGAAAAGTTGGTGTAAAACTCCAGACTCAGAACCATCCGAAGTCGCTTCAGCGGGATTAGCAAGACGAAAATCAGGACAATATCGAAGACTAAGGCCTATCTTGGCGAAGTCATTCGGATTTGAACCAGGCTTTTGTAGAATTCTTCCATGATAACTACGGACACGAGTGCTACTAAGGGTCATCTTTAGCGTTATGTATGAACAGAAAGTGTTGAGTAGAAGAATGAATCACGAGCATGCTGTGTTGTATGGCGATCGGGGCATCTTGACGATGGCATATACTGGCAGGGTTTTGTCGTAAATAAAAGCTGATTTAAGAAAGCAAACAGCTTAGTTTTTCTTTCAGCATGAAAACAAACTGATTCAAGAAACGTTCGAAAATTGCATTGTATTTTATTCAAGCAACTCTTTGAGTATCGTTTTTTTTTCATCTAACAATCAAGATCTTTACTACTGAACAAAAGAAAAGTAATGAATGATGAGAAAACTGCACAGCACGTTTTCAAGGAACTCTTTGAGTATCGTTGTTTTAAAGATTTTTAAAGATTAAGAACTTAACTAATGAAAAAAGCGTTATAAATGTTACAGAAACTGCACAGCACATTTGGAGGAAGAATTATTGGAGTACGGGTTTTCCATTTAAGTATTAATCAACTTAACTACTACTAATTTATCTCATCTATCTTAACTACTGAATAAAACCAATATAATAAATACTAGGAAAACTACACAGCATGTTTTTCAGGAATTCTATCAAAGGAACTATCAAAAAATAAAGATACATCTAATCTAATATTTCTTCATCGCTTAAACAGCGTGATATGTAGTTCCACATGTTGTTTATAAATCCTTTGCAATCTTCTACGGTAACATAATTTACTCCGTGGCATATAGCTTCCATTAATTGGTCGTGATTAGTGCAGTTAGATCTTTTTACATAATTCTTCCATTTGCTAAACATATTCCCTATCTGGTTTAAAAAGGGAGAATATGGGGGTAGATAGAGAGGTTTGTCTATAACGGTTCCTATAGCTTCCTGTACGGACTGGCACTTGTGGAAAGCAACGTTGTCCATTATTAAATAGCTTTTATTTATGTTTTTGAATCGCAAAATATCTTTAAGCTCATAATTAAAATTGTTGGATAGCTCTCTGTTTACAGGTTGATTGTGGGTGACGTAATGTACGATCCCAGTCGAATTAATTGCACATACTATCGATATGCTGTTAGTTCTAACTTGAGGAACCACGGTTACTGCTGGCGTTCTTTTCTGAGATCTGCCTGTCCGCATGCTCACGTTGAATCCCGCTTCATCCCCAGTTGAATCAATAACAATGCCCTTATTATTTGGTAGAAGTTTCTGGCGTATCTGGTACGTTCCTCGAACGTTGCAGTTGTTTTGCGCCTTTCAGGTATTTTTTGCAGCTTTTTAAAGGAGTAGTTGAAGCCCTTAACTTTCCTGGCTATAATTGAGATGCTAACGTGTACACCGTGTCGTTCAAATACCTTCTATGCCAGTGCCTTCAGCGTGATCGCACAATCTTCGTCGATTCAGCTTCGAATACTTTCCACCGCATCCTTGACAACATTTTTTTACAGGTGCCACCACGCTTAGCTGCAGCGATTTGCCAAGTTGTATTGTATTTTTTTATGATTCCATACAACGTTGGTCTCTTTATATTAAGCATTTGGCTTATTGCTGATGGAGCTGAGCCATTTTCATACGCCGTTATGACCCGCTTCCTGTCGCTATCGGATGTGATTTTTACAACAAGTCGTGAGGCTGCACTTGTATTGGGCTCCATATCTGTAATAATATATGAGCTGTATAGTATATATAAGAAAGTCATTAGAGTACGCGTACGCACTGCGAAACACCCCGCCATGCAATTGACAGCGATTTGCGAAGGCGCGCGAGGGCTCGCACGCCATACAAGTTCACAGCCCCAGAGCCCTCGCATCAAAGAGCGAGCCTAGGAAGTTTTTTCGCCCCTAGATTTAGCAGTTATAATTATAGCACCTCGAGGGCAGATATTACAGCGCAAATTTTGTAGCATACTAAACACCTGCATTTTGACATTTTATTTAGCAAAAATCTACAAAAGTTTAAATAATGATCTTTTCGACGATTAAAAACGCAAACATAAAAATTTATGAATAATACTAAATGATTATTAAAAAAAAACATTAGATTTCCAGCTAATGATACTACTTGCAACTCTCGCAATGTTTGACGGGACAACCGCTGCGCAATTTCGAGCGGTTTACTGCGCAGGAAATGGGGCAAAATCTGCGCTGCAGAGTTCCTTGCGCAGAATTTCAGCGAACCCTGCGTAGGTTTGGCGCCCTATGTTGGCGAACTGGACGAACTATTTTAGACGGTGAAGCAAAAAAAAAACGGCCAAAACATTCAAAAATGTCGACGCTCATTTTATCGTCCACTCTTCCTCCCTCACCCTGCCCTGCCTTACTTGCGCTTCTGCCCGTGCCTTCCGCCGCCAGCTGATTGGGTGTTGTGGTGTATGCGTTGATTCTGATATGTGCATTGCGGTTGTGTATTGTTATTGGTGGGTGTTAGCATTTATTAATTTGTGTGTGACCTTGAGACGCTGTGGGAGAAGCTGGTTCATTTTGGGATTTAAAGTTTTATCGGTGTATTGATGGTTTATTTTATTTCGTGCAACTGCTGATGTGGCCATTTGATGCCCGTGCCAATCCAGGGTGAAGAAGCCTACTTCAAACAAGCGTAAGAGAACGTCTAACACCAAACTAATATTTTTTAATTTGAACATGTTTGATGCTTCAAAGACCTTTTAAGCATCATGTCGCACTCCCGACAGACAAAGAGAACGAAATTTGCAGGCGAGGGGTAGGTAGAAACACGTGGTGGGGGTCCGGCCCAAGATCGGATCCGAAGTCCGTGGTTTGAGCTAAAAATTAAAAATGGCGGATGGAGCGCTACCACGGAGAGAATGCGCTCTCTTGCTTGCCTTTAAAATACACGAGGCGCTCTCGCTTTAAAGAATGTTCGATCGCGCTGTTTCATCGTATTTTCCTCTAGTGATGGGCGTTTCGGAGCGCACCAACGGCTCTGGAGCCGGCTCTGCTGCGACGGCTCCGGAGCCGACTCCGCACACACGGTTCCGCATCCACGGATCCGCACCAACGGCTCCGTAGCCGGCTCCGGACAAACAGCTCTGCACTCACGGCTGCGGAGCGTAATAAAAAAACGAATATATATTCTCGCACGTGTGGAAGCTAACACACGATATGATTGCATTATTGACATGCATGACGTTGTGTAGCATTCGCCTTTCTTAACAATATACAAAACTAATCGATGGTTTTTTTTGATAAATTCTTTTAAACATGACCTATTCCGCTATTTACGGATTTCCTCGATTGAAACTTCATTGAAAAAGTTCTTTTGGTCCATTGTGTTAAAGCCGTCGGAGCGGAGCCGGCTTTGGAGCCGTTGGTGCGTCTTCGGAGCCGTTGGCGCGGAGCCGGCTCCGGAGCCGTCGGAGCGGAGCCGGCTCCGGAGCCGTTGGTGCGGAGCCGTCTCCGGAGCCGTTAGTGCGGAGCCGGCTCCGAAATTGTCTGGAGCCGGTCGGAGCCGGCTCCGGCTTCGGAGCCGTTTTGCACATCACTATTTTCCTCATACCCCTTCCTTCCTGTTTCTTTCGGCTTGCGCTGCGCTGAACTGGTACCCCCTCCCACTTGATTCTAGCGAGTTGCGCTAAGCTGGACTGACACCCCCTCCCGCTCGTTTCTTTCGTAGCGCGCTGTGCGCATCCCTCCACACGGACTTGGTGCACCCGAATCAAAACAAAAACTTTAACACATCAAACTTGGTTTATATTTTATCTCTTTTATTGCAAAACCTTATAAAAAAATCGTCTTATTTAAATAGCCGCCTAACTGCGTAGATCCCGTTGTTGATGTTCAATACAGCAAAAAAAAAAACAACAACATTGAAATAAAGCAGCGCAAATCACATCTTTAAGGTAAATGAATTAGGAAAATTGTCTGCCAATGCAACCAACAACATACTCAAATCCATCTTCCACTTGTTCATTACACTCTATTACTGGGCCGCGATCGGTACTACTATTATCATTTATACAACAACAACTTGTATCCTTTTTTAGAACGTCAATCTGTTTCAGTTATCGATAGCTCATCGTTTTTGTCTTTGGTGGCAGTGTGTGTTTGGTTCAATAGGACGGATGGAAACTTGTCTAATAAAATATTGTTTTCCTATACAGACAAGTCAATGGTGAAGGATGGTCATAGACACACCCACGTTGTCTTCTTTGTGGAAAAAGTGTTCATATACATCTTGGTTTACCTAAAAGAGAAACATAAACGCAACAATAAAACACTGATACCATCGAACATTTTTTCACTTGCTTGAGTGCTTCTTGATGGTTATTTTTACCCATCACTCTCATGTTATTTGCGATTTCAAACGTGTCATCTGATGCTTTCACCTAATCTTCATAGAAAATTAAGGATTTGTTATAATCTACAAGCTAAATGTTTCGCATCGCCGTTATTTCAATGACGTCTTAAAGTAGTTGCTATTGTTCTAGACAATAATTGTGTTGCTATGCTTACATTCTACCGTTTGCGACTAGACATATTCAAGTTTTTACAACTTAATATAATCTAGGCTAGGTTCAGAATTTGCTTCATTATTGAAACTAAGATACGCAATGACTCAATCGTAATATTTTGTGTAATGTTTTGAGATAGTCACGGTATGTTTTGGGTCGATTGCAATGTAGTAACTTTGATCTCGCGTTGGCCAGCGTGGCATTCAAACGTCGTTAAGGAAGGCCATTGTTTGCCGAATTAAGCAGAACTGAGGTGGATACTGTTTCGAAGTGGATTTTCGATACTTTCTCGTCCAGACGATCATAGAAACCTTTATGAGGTTTCCCTAACTGGAAACGTTGGAGTTTAGCGGCCTTACCTTGGGTAGGGGGACATAACTAGTGTTGGCCGTTCCGGTCCGAACCTAGTAAAAAAGTTCCGTTCTTTATGAAGGCCGTTCCGTTCCGATTCTTTATACAAAATCGTTCCATCCCGTTCAGTCCGTTCCGTTCCGTTCATTTCGTTCTTTCCGTTCTTTCCGTTCATTCCGTTCATTCCGTTCATTCCGTTCATTCCGTTCATTCCGTTCATTCCGTTCATTCCGTTCATTCCGTTCATTCCGTTCTTTCCGTTCCGTTCAATTCGTTCTTTCCGTTCACTCCGTTCCGTTCCGGTCTTTGCCGCTTCAATATTGTTAGCAAGGTGCTATCGTTCGTGCGTTACGTTCTTTGAAAAAACCGGTTTTGTCCGGCTGTTGCTTGCTGCATGCAAGATAACTGTTCACTCTTTCTCGCACACAGTATGTGTTGCCTGTGCACTCTCCCATGCTCACAGGAATATTCATCGCACTTCGTCGGGCACGTTCATAAAAATCACGGTAAGCGGAATAAAAAATGGTGTTGCATTTGGTATAATGGTGCAATTTGTAACATCTATCATACTTTTTGTTATAATTTAGCTGGTTTTAACTTGACAAATAACTATTATAAAATTTAATGAAAAAAAATTAAATATTATAAATAAAATAATTATATATTATAAAATTTATGCCACGATATCCAATTGATCGTGGCACTCGGCATGATTTCAATATTTGGCCATTCGATTCGAAGCATTCTGTTCCATTCGACAACCGTTTGAGTGCCGTGATCATGTAAATGATTTGTGTGAAAAAACTATTTGTTTTAACACTTTAAGCGCCGTGTCATATAAATTCTCATGACGGTTTTACTCACCGTTCGGCTTTGCATCTGCCGTTCAGTGATTCTCTTGAGAACGAATGAGGTAGGAAAGAGAGAACGAGAACGACATGTGCTACACCGCTTATCGCAATGCAACAAAAGAGTGATAACAGTCGCACGAGAAGTTATCGCTCTCATCGCTCTCTTGCCATGCGCTACGTGCTCACTCAAAAACTGTGACGTCAGGCCGGCGGTCAAAGTGTAAAATAGTAAGTGAAATTCAAATAATTAGTCAGTCTCGCGATACAGTCGTCAACTCGTACCACTCAATAACATCGGCATGGGTAACAGCCTCGAATGGACCGTGCCTCCATACGCTGGGATGATTATCCTCCTATAGGCATTTATGTTACTGCTAGCCAAGCCTATTAGTGGTACAGGAAGGCTTTGACCGAAAATGGTCGTCGCATCTAAAAATTAAAAAAAAATGCTAGATAATGAATGCATGATTTATATGCACAGCTGGTACAGCTTACTGGACATAGGTTGAATCCATCTAGATATGATTTCAGTTTGAAGAAACGCCTTTTCATATCATGTAACAAATAACAATCAAACCCCCCCCCCCCTCCACCCCGGTTGACAGTTTGGTTTTTAAGCTCTGGGTCGGTTCTTTTGCACCCCAGGTTCACGTTCCGTTCTCTTTGAAAAATGAACTTGTTCCGTTCTGTTCCTTTTTTTAACGGAATTCCCATCACTAGACATAACTAAACTCTTTAAATGAGAAGTCGATAGATGTTGGATGCGCATAGTCCTATCGTGACAGTCCGAACGAATTTGACCTGCCATGATCGGAGTTGGTTTTATTTATACTCAAAAGAAGTTAAGGGCCTCTCACATTTGGTTCCGGGTTGTATGTTGGAAAGTTGTTGTTTTTACTAGTTACACTAGTTACGTTTGTCTTTTGTTGACAAAACCAATGGTTTTTGTCACTAAGTTCCTGTTTTGGGTATACAGAGTTTACCACAAACAAACTATGCCGAATCTAACAGTTGGTAATCGAAGGCGAAAATTGTGTTATTAAATTGGACAGAGTAGCTTACACCATCTGACGTGTGAGCAAGTGGTAGACAGCGGTGTCCATTCAAAACGACTATTGTTATAAACAAATGGACAGTTGTTTATTATGCTGGTAAACCCTGTAATGCTTATATTGTTCCTGCTTTGGGTTATAATGCTTAAACTGTTCCTGCTTTGGGTTATGATGTGTAATTTCTTCTAATTGTTAAGTGTTTATCTACCTTTGCCTACGCTGCGCTTTTGGTGATGTATTCTCGGTTCACCTACTTTTCTATAAGTGTGTCTTAATTGTTTTTGTATTAACGATGTGGCCCTAAATTCTTCCGAGGTGTGTTGCTATGGTGTGCATGTGTTTATGTCTGATATTGTTTATTGTAATAAGTGTTAAATGTTTTTAATGAAGATAGTAATGAATTTTGTAAATGGAAAAAGTGTTTTAATTGTGCAATACTATAGTTTATAAATTCACCTTTGATTTGAAATTCAACTGCATGCCGAGGTGCCAGCGATTGAAATTTGGGCTTTGATGAAATTCGGTTATCCTATGAAAAAGTAGATGTAGATTAAAAAGGTGCGTGAGTTCTGCTGAAAAATTGTTTAAAGCTTTCATTTATGATAACTGTTTTGCAGTACTGGAATAAGGCGGGATAAAATTCACGGAAAGCACAAAACGCTGTTGGGGACTATTATGCAGAAAGTCTAATCGTCTCAACAGTCTTTTAACCACAACAACACTGCTTCAATTATACACAGATCGTGGAACAATAAAAAAGTAAACATACCTGTTTCTACATGTAGGAAGTATTCATTCGATGATGTTTTTCCTGCGATGAATGTTAGCGTTCCAAACTGTGCCAGCATTTGAGTAATTGACAAACTGAGACAACCCTTACCTTACCATGTGGAGTAAAAGGACCTTATTTGTGAAGCTGAAATGAAAAAAATTCCTTTTCAGTTGGTATATACAAAAGGTATAAAAAAACCAATTGAACACTCCAGCCAGCATCACGAGGAGGTCGAAAGGAAATGGCCAGCCATGCTAGAAGAAAATAATTATTAATGTGTCTATATGAGGTTACGCAAATATCGAAAATAAATGTGTCACTTTCACAGCTTCCAATAAAGGCTGAAAACAATCATCAGGGTGCATTTTGCGCAAGTGATATTCCACCAAATACTGGTTCAAGTGCGTAATGCGGTTTGTGCCTTTTTTTTTAAAGAAAATCTTTAAGCCAACGCCATAGATTTTCGACTTTTTGCGTATGAATGAACTTATTGTCGCGATGAACGAAATTTTTTGAATGGTTAACCATGCCATGGCTGTACCCAACCTCGGCTAATGAAACATATCCTCCCCAAGAGTCGGTTAGGATTGTTGTGCCATCATCTACGTTGTGGCATATTAACCGAGTTAACGTATCAGCGTTCCGATGCTTTACTCGCTGCAGAAAAATTTCGTTCATCCCCCAACAAATTCCACCAACCAACCACTCTCTGTCACTCTCTGTGCGAGTGAGCCGTCCACGGTTGTACTTTCGTGAGGTTATTCTCGTCTCATCGATTTCGACTGTCTTGCCAAGGCCGCCAATTTTTGATGGCGTCAGCATTGTGAAAACATCGAAAAGGAGGAGACGTATATTACGGAAATGGTTAATTATCGTTATTTTGCTGAGCTGCAGCTGCTTCACCACTTCTGCCACGCTGACATTTATACTCCACAGGTACAGCAACAGGACCTCCTGCATCAGTGTAAGTCTCGATCCTTCAAAGAAAGATCCAGCACGGACACTGACTTCCGCGTTTTTGCACATACGTCCTGTGCACACCCACTTGCAGCGATCCTTCGTCCCCTTGATGTTTTTTTGCAGCCGCATCGGCTGCTCGCACTTCCGGCACAGCTGACCAGCCTGCAATAGCTTATTTGTTTATTTGTTTATTTGTAAATGTTAAGTGATTGGCCATCATTGGCCTTATCACTGATCTTATAAACTAAACTTATAATAACATAAAGCATCACGGTACAATGTAACATCAGCACAAAATAAATAACACAGAGTATCACAGCAAGAAAAACAGGTTAACTTAGGGAATTCCAGTCAAAAGAGTCATAATGTGCATTAAATCTAAAAGCCATCGCAGTCAAAGGTTCATTATCGCTATATGCACGTCTAGTTTGGTCAACTCTTAGTAGCCTAAAGTTTCTTAAAATACGAGCAGGTACGTGGAAATTAACTCTAGCTAAAAGGTCCGGTGAATCTATCTCTCCTAGGATGATTTTTTTCATAAACAAGATTTGCGCCGTTTCGCGACGAGTAGCGAGAGACTCGAGTCCAAAAATTAAACACCGGGCATGATAACTAGGTCTTGCTGCTACGTTACGCCAGGGTGTGAACCGTAAGACCAAACGGGTGAATTTTTTCTACACTGACTCAATCTTATTCGACCATAACGACGACGATGGGCACCAAACTACTGAGGAGTATTCTAAGATGGATCTGACTAGTGATTTGTAGAGTGCGACAAGACAATGTGGGTCGGAGAATTCTCTCGACTGCCTGCGTATAAATCCTAGCATTCTGTTCGCTCTATCAATAATTTCGTTATGGTGCACATCAAAGTCAAGTTTACGGTCAAGGGTAACTCCTAAGTCTTTTACTGCACTGTGTCGTTGTAATTGTGTACCGGAGATGCAGTAGTTAAACACTATTGGACAATTAGAACGGTGAAACGACATGGACAAACATTTATCAACAGAAATTTGTAGGTCGTTGTTCAGACACCAGTCAGAAAAAGAGTCGATCGATGCTTGCAGGACAAGACAATCACCAAAACACCTCACAGGAAAAAAAAAAGTCTAAGATCGTCCGCATACAATAAACATTCAGATTCCCTTACTACAGTAGTAACGTCATTGAAAAATAGAGAAAACAGCAAAGGTCCAAGGTTACTACCCTGTGGCACGCCTGAACAACTCACGAATTCCCTAGATGTCATACATTCAACTTTCACGCGATATCGACGATTGGTGAGATAAGATTCGAACCACTCAACTAAAGGGGTAGAGAATCCAAGACGAGCAAGCTTCGCCAACAGCAAGCGATGATTCACCCGATCAAAGGCAGCCTTAAGGTCGGTATAGATGACATCCATCTGGGCTCCCGAAGCGAATGCAGCATGGCAGTGAGATACAAACTCCACCAAATTAGTGGTCACACTGCGGCGAGGGAAGAACCCGTGTTGGCGTGTTGATATCAGCGAGCGGCAACAGTTCAAGAGCGAGTTCTGGACGACGACTTCAAAAACCTTAGCACCTGCAGGCAAAGTAGTAATACCACGGTAGTTTTCCACTAAGCTCTTATCCCCCTTTTTATGCACAGGAAACATGTAGGACGATTTCCATGCTTCTGGAAACATACGCTGATTGAGCGAGAGTGTGAAGATACGAGCCAGAGGTCCGGCCAAAACTTCGCTACATTTGGCAAGAACTGCGGTCGGAAAACCATCAGGTCCAGGGTTGTAGGATGGTTTGACCTACTTGAGCGCCTTTAGCACAGAATCTCTGGAGATGTTTATGTCACGCACATTAACATCGACAGCGTCGGAGGGCACGTTGTTGAGAGCAGCATCCAATGAGAAGCCAGGAGCTTCAGTGGCAAACGAACTCATGAAACGATCGGCAAATAAATTGCAGGTTTCCTCTTTGGTACACGAAGTTGTTCCATTATAGGAAACTATAGCTGGCAAGGAGCTGTTTTTCCGTTTTGTGTCGACATACCTCCAAAATTTTTTCGGTTTTCTTCTTAAGCTGAACTGTATACGAATCAAAAAACGAGAGTGTAGTTGTCTATTATAGCTTCTATATACATTGTGTGCTGCGATGAACCGCAATCTCGATTGTTGTGTTCCACTGTTTTGGTAAAACCGATAGCAGGAAGATTTGTTTCGTTTTAAACGGCGTAATTGAGCATTACCCCACGGTGGACCCTGTCGTGGGCGTTTTATAGGGCAGCAGGCAGATAAATGTACCGTAAATTTCCGATTGAACATATCGAGTGCATGGTTTACGTCCGGGTTTCCATCAAGGAATGACCAGTCAGAGGATTGCAGTAGATCATTTAGAATCAAGAAGTTTGTGCGACTGTAGTCGAGCATGCCTGATTCTTGATGTGATGTTGTATGTTGTTCTGCTTTGGCTAAGCCGTTCGGCAGGCACAGCTCTATAGGTGGATGATAGCAATCAATAGCAATTATAGGGATGGGTGTTATTGTCGGTGGAGAGCATTGTTGCAGGATATCGTCGCATACAAAGATCAAATCGAAGTAGTTAATCGACGCATTATGAATTTTGTTAATCTGGTACAGTCCGTTGCTATTCATACAATCAAGAAGAAGGCGACAGTTGTCCGTGATCCTCGAGCATTCGTAGTCAACTTGGAGCATAAGTGGATTTGTTTCATCGGGTATCCAATTCAGGTTTGACAAATTGAAGTCCCCGAATAACAAACACATTTCATTAGCTTTACACGCTACGTCGTCAATAGTTGAACAGATTGTGTGAATAACCGACGTGTTATTTGTCATGTCAGGAGGAACATACATTGCGCCGATAACATACGTTTTCTTAATGCTGTAAATCTTTAACCAAAGTTGCTCGACAGTGTCTGATGTAGAACATAAGAGTACTCGCAAATGTGAGGCGACAGCTATGAGAACCCCACCACCTTTGGTTTTCCTACTATTTCTGTCATTACGGTCCTTTCTGAAGACGATATAATGGTCCGGAAACAACTGTGACGAGTTAATAGAGGAGTCCAACCATGTTTCAGTCAGGATAATGACGTCGTAATGAGTAGCAGAAACATAATCGAATACCTCATGACATTTAGTTTTTAGTCCTCTTACATTTTGATATAAAAATAACAAATCGTCAGTATTATTTAAGGAGGCAACCCCTGCAGGAATGACATGACCGTCGTGCGTTTGTGTGAGTGTAGGATCTGTACTGTAGCAATAGTGCTGCTGAAGTTGCGTAGTGTTGGGTTCACGATCGTTAAGTAGCCTGCACGAGATGCCGTTACTACAGACTGCTTCAGTGGTGGTAAAGTTGTTTGTTGTTGGAGGAACAATCATCAGGTGAGTGCGTAAATTATCAACAAAAGTTGTTTCGGCGTTATTTGGCTCATATGCGGTGTACAGCTGATTAGCGAGCGTGCGAGTGTGCGTGATGTGTGTGAATTGTTTATCGGTGTTGATAATTAGTGGGTTTGCGGTGTGGGTGAAGTGCGTGGAGTGTGTGCTGAAAGTATTGTGTGATCCAACAGCTGTGGTGATCGAATATCCTGCGCTGTAGATAGGGTTGTAGGTGTTGAAAGTCTCATTGGCGGTAGACGAAAATTTGCACCTGGTTGTTGAGCTCGGTAGTCGACAAATTCACGCACCGATAGACCAAGCGGCCAAGTATCGGGGGAAAGAGCCCTTTCACGTTGAGTAAGAGGCACTAACACCTTAAATGATAGAAATGAGAGTGTTGCTGTGTTTGTGCCTTGTCGTATAAGGCAATATGCAGTGACATCCTCAATGGACAAAGCATGTTTGACCATTTGCACTATTTGGTCACTGGATGTATCTGGAGCGAGCCGGGAAATATACAATGCGCACTTCTGCACCGTAGACTGAGCGGGGACTATTTTGATCGGAAATGTAGTTGTATCTTTGTTTGTGCCTGTGATCATGGGTGGAGCTCGATTTTTGCGATACATATCATCGATCGGCTTATTATTTTGGTTCTGGTTGTTATTGTTTTGGGTGTTGATGGGTCTGGCGCCAAATGTAAACAAAGTACGGTTGTCAGTAGCGACTTCCGAGAACAAACGTTTTGACCGATTTATGCGACGAATTTTTGCGGGAGGGTGACTGCTACGTGGAGTTTTTAGATCAAGTTGGCTCATCCGTGCAAACCCAGTTTTGATTTCGTTAGTCAATGGCTCCATAACGGTCTTGATGCTTTCGGCTACTGTTGTAATTGCCACCTGGAAGCCAGATTGCATGGCTGCGTCTTTTACGAACTTGGTGCGCGGATTCATAAATACGTTGTTGCAGCCAATACAGCACCAGTGTAATTGTTTATATTCCGCAATGCGCAGGAACAGATCAGCAGGAACCGAAGTGCAGCGCTGGTGAAATGGAGAGTCGCACAGGCAGCAGCTGATAGATGCCTCCACAATTTCCATAGTGCAGGCGTTGCAAATACGGGCCATTATACGGGAGCGGTGCAGGTTTTCGTTGCAGCAACAAGAGCGATGGCGGTTAGGACGCGCGAACTCAGATGCGATCCGAAAAACGAAATTTACGCGATTTTTTTGGTCAGCAGAGATAAACGCACTATTGAACGATAATGGAACGGTGTTCTAAAATACTGTGATTATACAGAAACTGGAAAATAGTGTGATAAACAGCGCGATTTTCAAGAAAATATACAGAGCGAAATGCGAATGCGACTTTTACGTTAAACGTCAAACGTCATCTTATGGTCTATAAGCTATTGGACTGCTGCAACAGGCTCATGCAGTTTAAGCACCAGCGATGCAAACGTTTCTGTCGCCCTAAAATTGGTAGAATAAAGTTGAAAAATTATCACAGCTTGTTCGTACATTACTCTTAATGTTCACCCTTTTGTCTTCTGATGTGGTGCAACAACCACAATAAAATAGGGCATCAAACATTATCAAACATGTGCATGTTTGGTACATGTTTTGGTGCAGATGTGAATTTAAAATCACGATGAGTACTTTCTTTAACTTTGATTATCGAAAAGGAAAAAACTTCCTTTTCAGTTGGTATATACAAAAGGTATGAAAAAACCAATTGAACACTCCAGCCAGCACCACGAGGAGGTCGAAAGGAAATGGCCAGCCATGCTAGAAGAAAATAATTATTAATGTGTCTATATGAGGTTACGCAAATATCGAAAATAAATGTGTCACTTTCACAGCTTCCAATAAAGGCTGAAAACAATCATCAGGGTGCATTTTGCGGAAGTGATTTTCCACCAAATACTGGTTCAAGTGCGTAATGCGGTTTGTGCCTTTTTTTTAAGAAAATCTTTAAGCCAACGCCACAGATTTTCGACTTTTTGCGTATGAATGAACTTATTGTCGCGATGAACGAAATTTTTTGAATGGTTAACCATGCCATGGCTGTACCCAACCTCGGCTAATGAAACATATCCTCCCCAAGAGTCGGTTAGGATTGTTGTGCCATCATCTACGTTGTGGCATATTAACCGAGTCAACGCATCGACGTTCCGATGCTTTACTCGCTGCAGAAAAATTTCGTTCGTCTCCCGACAAATTCCACCAACCAACCACTCTCTGTCACTCTCTGTGCGAGTGAGCCGTCCACGGTTGTACTTTCGTGAGGTTATTCTCGTCTCATCGATTTCGACTGTCTTGCCAAGGCCGCCAATTTTTGATGGCGTCAGCATTGCGACAACATCGAAAAGGAGGAGACGTATATTACGGAAATGGTCAATTATCGTTATTTTGCTGAGCTGCAGCTGCTTCACCACTTCTGCCACGCTGACATTCATACTCCACAGGTACAGCAACAGGATCTCCTGCATCAGTGTAAGTCTGGATCCTTCAAAGAAAGATCCAGCACGGACACTGACTTCCGCGTTACGTCAGTGGCACATACGCGAGCACACCCACTTGCAGCGATCCTTCGTCCCCTTGATGTTTTCTTGCATCCGCATCGGCTGCTCGCACTTCCGACACAGCTGACCAGCCTGCAGTAGCTTATGGTCTATAAGCCATTGGACTGCTGCAACAGGCTCAAGCAGTTTAAGCACCAGCGATGCAAACGTTTCTGTCGCCCTAAAATTGGTAGAATAAAGTTGAAAAATTATCACAGCTTGTTCGTACATTACTCTTAATGTTCACCCTTTTGTCTTCTGATGTGGTGCAACAACCACAATAAAATAGGGCATCAAACATTATCAAACATGTGCATGTTTGGTACATGTTTTGGTGCAGATGCGAATTTAAAATCACGATGAGTACTTTCTTTAACTTTGATTATCGAAAAGGAAAAAACTTCCTTTTCAGTTGGTATATACAAAAGGTATAAAAAAACCAATTGAACACTCCAGCCAGCACCACGAGGAGGTCGAAAGGAAATGGCCAGCCATGCTAGAAGAAAATAATTATTAATGTGTCTATATGAGGTTACGCAAATATCGAAAATAAATGTGTCACTTTCACAGCTTCCAATAAAGGCTGAAAACAATCATCAGGGTGCATTTTGCGGAAGTGATTTTCCACCAAATACTGGTTCAAGTGCGTAATGCGGTTTGTGCCTTTTTTTTAAGAAAATCTTTAAGCCAACGCCACAGATTTTCGACTTTTTGCGTATGAATGAACTTATTGTCGGGATGAACGAAATTTTTTGAATGGGTCACCATGCCATGGCTGTACCCAACCTCGGCTAATGAAACATATCCTCCCCAAGAGTCGGTTAGGATTGTTGTGCCATCATCTACGTTGTGGCATATTAACCGAGTTAACGTATCAGCATTCCGATGCTCTACTCGCTGCAGAAAAATTTCGTTCGTCTCCCGACAAATTCCACCAACCAACCACTCTCTGTCACTCTCTGTGCGAGTGAGCCGTCCACGGTTGTACTTTCGTGAGGTTATTCTCGTCTCATCGATTTCGACTGTCTTGCCAAGGCCGCCAATTTTTGATGGCGTCAGCATTGCGACAACATCGAAAAGGAGGAGACGTATATTACGGAAATGGTCAATTATCGTTATTTTGCTGAGCTGCAGCTGCTTCACCACTTCTGCCACGCTGACATTTATACTCCACAGGTACAGCAACAGGACCTCCTGCATCAGTGTAAGTCTGGATCCTTCAAAGAAAGATCCAGCACGGACACTGACTTCCGCGTTTTTGCACATACGTCCTGTGCACACCCACTTGCAGCGATCCTTCGTCCCCTTGATGTTTTTTTTTTGCAGCCGCATCGGCTGCTCGCACTTCCGACACAGCTGACCAGCCTGCAATAGCTTATGGTCTATAAGCTATTGGACTGCTGCAACAGGCTCATGCAGTTTAAGCACCAGCGATGCAAACGTTTCTGTCGCCCTAAAATTGGTAGAATAAAGTTGAAAAATTATCACAGCTTGTTCGTACATTACTCTTAATGTTCACCCTTTTGTCTTCTGATGTGGTGCAACAACCACAATAAAATAGGGCATCAAACATTATCAAACATGTGCATGTTTGGTACATGTTTTGGTGCAGATGTGAATTTAAAATCACGATGAGTACTTTCTTTAACTTTGATTATCGAAAAGGAAAAAACTTCCTTTTCAGTTGGTATATACAAAAGGTATGAAAAAACCAATTGAACACTCCAGCCAGCACCACGAGGAGGTCGAAAGGAAATGGCCAGCCATGCTAGAAGAAAATAATTATTAATGTGTCTATATGAGGTTACGCAAATATCGAAAATAAATGTGTCACTTTCACAGCTTCCAATAAAGGCTGAAAACAATCATCAGGGTGCATTTTGCGGAAGTGATTTTCCACCAAATTCTGGTTCAAGTGCGTAATGCGGTTTGTGCCTTTTTTTTAAAGAAAATCTTTAAGCCAACTCCATAGATTTTCGACTTTTTGCGTATGAATGAACTTATTGTCGCGATGAACGAAATTTTTTGAATGGTTAACCATGCCATGGCTGTACCCAACCTCGGCTAATGAAACATATCCTCCCCAAGAGTCGGTTAGGATTGTTGTGCCATCATCTACGTTGTGGCATATTAACCGAGTCAACGCATCGACGTTCCGATGCTTTACTCGCTGCAGAAAAATTTCGTTCGTCTCCCGACAAATTCCACCAACCAACCACTCTCTGTCACTCTCTGTGCGAGTGAGCCGTCCACGGTTGTACTTTCGTGAGGTTATTCTCGTCTCATCGATTTCGACTGTCTTGCCAAGGCCGCCAATTTTTGATGGCGTCAGCATTGCGACAACATCGAAAAGGAGGAGACGTATATTACGGAAATGGTCAATTATCGTTATTTTGCTGAGCTGCAGCTGCTTCACCACTTCTGCCACGCTTACATTTATACTCCACAGGTACAGCAACAGGACCTCCTGCATCAGTGTAAGTCTGGATCCTTCAAAGAAAGATCCAGCACGGACACTGACTTCCGCGTTTTTGCACATACGTCCTGTACACACCCACTTGCAGCGATCCTTCGTCCCCTTGATGTTTTTTTTTGCAGCCGCATCGGCTGCTCGCACTTCCGACACAGCTGACCAGCCTGCAATAGCTTATGGTCTATAAGCTATTGGACTGCTGCAACAGGCTCATGCAGTTTAAGCACCAGCGATGCAAACGTTTCTGTCGCCCTAAAATTGCTGGAATAAAGTTGAAAAATTATCACAGCTTGTTCGTACATTACTCTTAATGTTCACCCTTTTGTCTTCTGATATGGTGCAACAACCACAATAAAATAGGGCATCAAACATTATCAAACATGTGCATGTTTGGTACATGTTTTGGTGCAGATGTGAATTTAAAATCACGATGAGTACTTTCTTTAACTTTGATTATCGAAAAGGAAAAAACTTCCTTTTCAGTTGGTATATACAAAAGGTATAAAAAAACCAATTGAACACTCCAGCCAGCACCACGAGGAGGTCGAAAGGAAATGGCCAGCCATGCTAGAAGAAAATAATTATTAATGTGTCTATATGAGGTTACGCAAATATCGAAAATAAATGTGTCACTTTCACAGCTTCCAATAAAGGCTGAAAACAATCATCAGGGTGCATTTTGCGGAAGTGATATTCCACCAAATACTGGTTCAAGTGCGTAATGCGGTTTGTGCCTTTTTTTTTAAAGAAAATCTTTAAGCCAACGCCATAGATTTTCGACTTTTTGCGTATGAATGAACTTATTGTCGCGATGAACGAAATTTTTTGAATGGTTAACAATCCTAACCGTCTCTTGGGGAGGATATGTTTCATTAGCCGAGGATGGGTACAACCATGGCATGGTTAACCATTCAAAAAATTTCGTTCATCGCGACAATAAGTTCATTCATACGCAAAAAGTCGAAAATCTATGGCGTTGGCTTAAAGATTTTCTTAAAAAAAAAAGGCACAAACCGCATTACGCACTTTAACCAGTATTTGGGCGAATATCACTTCCGCAAAATGCACCCTGATGATTGTTTTCAGCCTTTATTGGAAGCTGTGAAAGTGACACATTTATTTTCGATATTTGCGTAACCTCATATAGACACATTAATAATTATTTTCTTCTAGCATGGCTGGCCATTTCCTTTCGACCTCCTCGTGGTGCTGGCTGGAGTGTTCAATTGGTTTTTTTATACCTTTTGTATTTACCAACTGAAAAGGAAGTATTTTCCTTTTCGATAATCAAAGTTAAAGAAAGTACTCATCGTGATTTTAAATTCACATCTGCACCAAAACATGTACCAAACATGCACATGTTTGATAATGTTTGATGCCCTATTTTATTGTGGTTGTTGCTCCATATCAGAAGACAAAAGGGTGAACATTAAGAGTAATGTACGAACAAGCTGTGATAATTTTTCAACTTTATTTTACCAATTTAAGGGCGACAGAAACGTTTGCATCGCTGGTGCTTAAACTGCATGAGCCTGTTGCAGCAGTCCAATGGCTTATAGACCATAAGCTATTGCAGGCTGGTCAGCTGTGCCGGAAGTGCGAGCAGCCGATGCGGCTGCGAAAAAACATCAAGGGGACGAAGGATCGCTGCAAGTGGGTGTGTACAGGACGTATTTGCCAAAACGCGGAAGTCAGTGTCCGTGCTGGATCTTTCTTTGAAGGATCCAGACTTACACTGATGCAGGAGGTCCTGTTGCTGTACCTGTGGAGTATGAATGTCAGCGTGGCAGAAGTGGTGAAGCAGCTGCAGCTCAGCAAAATAACGATAATTGACCATTTCCGTAATATACGTCTCCTCCTTTTCGATGTTGTCGCAATGCTGACGCCATCAAAAATTGGCGGCCTTGGCAAGACAGTCGAAATCGATGAGACGAGAATAACCTCACGAAAGTACAACCGTGGACGGCTCACTCGCACAGAGAGTGACAGAGAGTGGTTGGTTGGTGGAATTTGTCGGGAGACGAACGAAATTTTTCTGCAGCGAGTAAAGCATCGGAACGTCGATGCGTTGACTCGGTTAATATGCCACAACGTAGATGATGGCACAACAATCCTAACCGACTCTTGGGGAGGATATGTTTCATTAGCCGAGGTTGGGTACAGCCATGGCATGGTTAACCATTCAAAAAATTTCGTTCATCGCGACAATAAGTTCATTCATACGCAAAAAGTCGAAAATCTATGGCGTTGGCTTAAAGATTTTCTTAAAAAAAAAAAGGCACAAACCGCATTACGCACTTGAACCAGTATTTGGTGGAATATCACTTCCGCAAAATGCACCCTGATGATTGTTTTCAGCCTTTATTGGAAGCTGTGAAAGTGACACATTTATTTTCGATATTTGCGTAACCTCATATAGACACATTAATAATTATTTTCTTCTAGCATGGCTGGCCATTTCCTTTCGACCTCCTTGTGGTGCTGGCTGGAGTGTTCAATTGGTTTTTTCATACCTTTTGTATATACCAACTGAAAAGGAAGTTTTTTCCTTTTCGATAATCAAAGTTAAAGAAAGTACTCATCGTGATTTTAAATTCACATCTGCACCAAAACATGTACCAAGCATGCACATGTTTGATAATGTTTGATGCCCTATTTTATTGTGGTTGTTGCACCATATCAGAAGACAAAAGGGTGAACATTAAGAGTAATGTACGAACAAGCTGTGATAATTTTTCAACTTTATTCTACCAATTTTAGGGCGACAGAAACGTTTGCATCGCTGGTGCTTAAACTGCATGAGCCTGTTGCAGCAGTCAAATGGCTTATAGACCATAAGCTATTGCAGGCTGGTCAGCTGTGTCGGAAATGCGAGCAGCCGATGCGATTGCGAAAAAACATCAAGAGGACGAAGGATCGCTGCAAGTGGGTGTGCACACGTATGTGCCACTGACGTAACGCGGAAGTCAGTGTCCGTGCTGGATCTTTTTTTGAAGAGTCTTTTTTATATTTATTTATATATAATATATATATATATATATATATATATATATATATATATATATATATATATATATATATATATATATATATATATATATATATATATATATATATATATATATATATATATATATATATCTCCTAGTATTGTTATATATATCTCCTATATTCCTATATATATAGGATAACTATATATCCTATATATATATATATCTCCTAGTATATATATATATATATATATATATATATATATATATATATATATATATATATATATATAAAATATATTATATATATATAAATAGACCGTGCCGCCATACGTAGGACTGACTATCCTGCTATGGGGGGAAAATCAATAAGTCACTGAAAGCCAACCCCACACGTGTGTTGGCAGGCCTTGACCGGCATCGGTTGTTGAGCCAAAGAAGAAGAAGATATATATATATATATATATATATATATATATATATATATATATATATATGATATGTATGAAAAATACAAGAAACGTTTTTCAATCAATATTCCGGTGGCCAAACCAAACACACAACATAATTTATATAGTAAGCAACGTAGAAAATATTAGACGCAACGTAGACTAATTTTTAAACTGAGCAAATACATATTTAAGTCAAAATAAGCCAGTTCTAAGAAAGTCTTGCCAGCTACTCAATAAACTGTTACCAGGTGTAACAACAGTCCCCAATACCCTATACATGCAAGTTTTTTTTTGTAAAAAAAGAGTAATATTTACATCTTTCGATACCACAGAATCACTGATTGTCTCAACTGAAAACTGAAAAACTGAAAAAAATCGTAATAAAAATCTTAAATTTGCACAAGTTTTTTTCGCTCTCCAAATCACTGCCCTGGCCAAGAACGCTGTCGATTTGGTTTTGATGTGTGTATCGAAGAAGCGCGCCAATTTCACGTACGTGTATTGATTTTCCATATCGCACACACAGCCCCCATCCTTTGTATGTGGATCGCTACCATTTCAATACACTCTTTACTAGGAGATCCCGGCAAGCAAAAGCACAACGCACAGCACCAAAGTCGTACAGCACAGAATGCACACTATCTAGTGTGACAAAGGCGATAAATTTGGTTTTTGTTAACATAGGTACTCGAATGGTTTATAAACCAACACTTTATATTGGTTTGTACATTTCAGTAATGCGATTTTACAATTGCATAATAATATGCCCGATTATTAAACACAAATTGTAAAGACAAGTTGTCAAAATCGGAAGATTTGTATTATGACATCCGTTTGTGTTGTGTGTTGGAAAATAAAATTTAACGAAACACAAACTCACAAGCACACTGCCAAGATATGTATTATGAAACACAAACGGAAATCCAAAACTGTCAAACAGCTTTCCGTCAGCTTTTTGCCACGGAAAGGCGCCAATCTCAGATTGTTTGTTGTTGTGTTGTTTCGGTCAGAGTTGTAGCTGTTGCTTTCACGACAAAATGTAAGTATTTTATTTCATTAATAATAAAATTTTATCATTTTAAACAAAAATATGTTTACCGCCATATCCATACAAATGGCGATATGCTGGTGAACAGTCGCGTATGTTTCGGATGATTTTGCGTGGGCTGAATATTTACCGCTGTGTGTTGAATTTCCAAAGTGCAAGAGAAAGTGTATTCATTATGTTGCCCTATTTATAATTTTTCTATGATTGCCACTCACGCGAGTGGCAACTCACCCGCTACTCATCATTTCCTACCGTGCTCATTCTCACTTGACGAAACTCACTTTCGTCAAGTTATCATTTGACATCCAAGCGAAGCGTCAACATACTCCCCCCCATGACAGAATGTCATGAACAAAAACAAACTACACGTGCTGCTAATCGGAAGGCTTCGCAACAGGCAACAAGCAAATTTTAGCTACTGGACGCGTAACTATTCCTTTTGCCGTTTTCAACTTCACTACACGCGTAAGCTGATCTTCTCCTGGGTGTACATCGATGATGCGAGCAAGTGGCCATCGGGTGATAGGGAGCGAATCGTCCGCAAGGATGACCAGTCTGCCAGGTACTATTTCGCTACGATTCACTACCTTATTATCCTTCTGCATTTCCTGCAGATATTCGGTTGTCCAATGCTTCCAAAAGCGTTGCACAAGCAATTGCCAGCTCTGCAATTCGTCTAACGTGTATGGTTTCAGTCGTGTGTAGTCGGGAACCGGGACAGCATGCATAGAAGAACCGATCAGGAAGTGCGCCGGCGTAAGCGCTGCCAAATCATTGGGGTCATCCGTCATTGGCAACAAAGGACGCGAGTTCATTGCCGCTTCTATTTGCTGCAGAATGGTGCTGTATCCCTCGTAAGACAGCCTCGAACTGCCTAGCTGCCTGTAGAGATGTCGTTTGGCCGTCTTAACCGCTGCTTCCCACAATCCACCAAAATGTGGGGCCTTAGGTGGGGTAAAGTGCCAAGTTATGCCCCTGTCCGAACAGTTGGATGCGATGACGTTTTGGTGCTGTTCGTTCTGTAACATATCAAACAATTCATTAAGTTCGTGTGCCGCACCTTCAAAGTTTTTTCCGTTATCGGAGTATATGTCCGATGGTAATCCTCGCCGGGATGTGAAGCGATGTAATGCGGCCAAGAAGCCTGCCGTGGAGAGATCGCCCACCAGCTCCAAATGCACTGCCTTCGTTGAAAAATACACAAACACACACAAGTAGCATTTAGCGGCAGCGGCTCTCTTGTGTGCGGGTTTCAGATACAGCGGGCCGGCATAATCCACTCCAGGTATGGAAAACGGCCGGCTCGGGGTGATGCGTTCATACGGGAGTTGACCAGTTTGTTGTTGTGTCAGCTGCGGATCCTGACGAATGCAACGAAAGCAATTCCTCACTACGTTTTTTACTAGCCGACGTCCATCGAGTGGCCAATATTCCTCACGTATCCGGGAAAGTAGTAGTCTTCCCCCGCCATGCATCAGCTTCTCATGTATGTGCACCGCGATGAGATGAGCCAGCTGATGGTTTTTGGGAAGCAGGATGGGATGCTTGAACTGGTACGGTAGCTGTGCAAGTTTCAAGCGGCCTCCTACTCGTAATATTCCATCGTTGTCGAGAAACGGATTCAATCGCCGTAGAGGTGATTGTTTTCGTACCATTTCTCCCTTTTTCAGCAGTTGGATCTCTGATGAAAACTCGTGCTCTTGTGCCAGTTTACAAAGCACGATTTTAGCTGCTTCTATAGCCTCAGGGGTGATCGGTAATGCTGCTGAGGTAACTTGTGATGACTGTAGTGTACGTGTCTTGTGTTTTGTGTTGTGTATGAAACGTGTGCAGTATGCAATTATATGTACCAATTTGGTGTAGGACGACGACAAATTGAACCAATGGTGAGTGGTTTGTATACTTGCAACTACAGCACTCACCTGACGAATTTCCATATCCGTTTCAGCAGTCAGTGATGGATTTGACATTGGCCATTTGGAGGGGGATAGCGCCAACCATTCAGGACCACAGCTCCAAATCGATCCTTTTAGCATTTCAGCTGCTGACATCCCTCGAGACACCAGATCGGCGGGATTCGATGAACCGGGAATGTGTTTCCATTGACGAGGGTGCGAATAGTTCTGGATCTCAGCAACACGATTCGCCACGAATGTTTTCCAGGTGTTGGGTGGAGACGCTATCCAGTTTAGCGTTACCGTCGAATCCGACCAGAAAAACGATTCGGTTGTGTCGATTCCCATAGCGCGTCTAACACGATGATGAAGATGTGCTCCTAACACGGCCGCGCAGAGCTCCAATCTTGGTAATGTAACTCGTTTTAGTGGAGCTACACGCGATTTCGACGCGAGCAGGCTGACTCGTACTCGTCCCTGCTGGTCCTCACAGCGCGCATAAATGCAGGCACCATAAGCAACTTCTGACGCGTCTGCAAATGTATGGAACTGTATTTTAGAGTTAGGTAAGAGCACATACCGTTCGCTTTTGAAGCTTTCCAAATCCTTCCAGTCGTCAGTAACCGATTTCCATTTGTTACAGATGTGTACAGGGACCGGATCGTCCCATCCGATTTTCTGCAGCCACAACTCCTGCATTAGCAATTTCGCGCGTATGATGACTGGAGCGATCAATCCAAGTGGATCAAACATTCGAGCAATGTTTGACAATATGGATCGCATGGTGAGGTTGGCGGTTTCCATTATTGCAGTCGACTCAAAGCACAAAACATCTAGTTCGGGCTTCCATGCGATACCAAGTGCCTTCACAGTCTCGTTCGGCACAAACTGCAGTGATGACTGTGTACCGATATGCTCTGCTGGTAAACCACTTAGTACGCCTAAACAGTTGGATGTCCACTTCCGGAGTTCAAACCCGCCCTTGGAGAGTAACTCGGAAAGTTGCTGACGAAGCTCGCGAGCTTCACTCACGCTGTTAGCTCCGCCAATGAAGTCGTCTACATAAAAATTGTGTCTCAGTGCGGGTGAAGCTAGTGGAAAGTCAGCACCTTCATCTTCCGCAAGCTGCAGCAATGTACGAGTGGCCAAGAACGATGATGGAGACAAACCATATGTCACAGTATTCAGCTCGTACAATTCAATCGGCGATTGCGGTGAGAAACGGAAGAAAATGCGAACCAATCGTCGATCATCCGGATGCAGCACAATTTGTCGATACATTTTGGCGATATCAGCTACGACAGCAATCTTATAGGTGCGGAAACGCAAAATAATATCGATGAGTTCATCCTGAACTATGGGTCCAACCCGCAGAGTTTCATTCAGCGAAAAGCCAGTTGACGTTTTAGCCGAGCCATCAAAAACTACTCTGACCTTTGTGGTGGTACTTGACGCTTTAAAAACTGGATGGTGTGGTAAATAATAAGCAGCTGTATCATCACAATCAGTGCTTATAGGAGACATGTGACCCAGTGCTAAGTACTCCTTCATAAAGTCTTGGTACGCTTCTCGAAGTGCTGGATCTCGTTCCAATCTCCGCTCGAGAAGCTCAAAACGACGAATGGCCTGAGGTCTAGAAAGGCCGAGCTTTGCATCAAAGTCGGGCTGTTTCGGTAGGCGAACAATATATCTACCACTATCGTCACGTTTGGTGGTATGCTTATAGAACGATTCACAATGTCGTTCGTCTGGTGAGTATCCATCATTCATGGTTAAATTTTCTAATTGCCAAAATCTTTGTAACGAATCCTCCAAGGATGCCATACAGACGATTGTATATGATGCGGTGGGATCGGTTTTAGGTGAAGAATTGTCACTGCCAGTTGGACCAGTCATTACCCAGCCGAAAACGCTGTCTATCATCACGGGCTGATGAGGTGCAGGACGGAACTGAGTTGCATTCTCAAAGAAAGTGTGGTAATGACGAGCACCAAGAATGAGGTCTACAGGAGCAGCTTTGTTGAACAGAGGGTCTGCTAAAGCGAAACCAGGTGGTATCTTCCAATCGCTGATGTCTATGTCGCGCGTTGGTAGATTTGCAATCAAATTGTCAACAATCAACAACTCAGTGTTCACAGTGAACGAACTGGATCGAGAGACAATCTGTGCCTGTACGGACTCCCGTACTGTCTTTGTAGCTTGTCCTGCTCCAATGACGGTAATGTTCACATTACTTTTCTTCAGCCGTAAGCGATGAGCGAGTCGATCGCTTATTAGATTCGGTTGCGATGCGCTGTCCAACAGCGCCCGCGCAGGATGTGCTATTCCGAAATCGTCTATGATATTTATCATAGCAGTTTGCAGTATGACTTGTTCGGGTGCATGCTGCAATGCTGCTGCAAATGTGCGTTGTGTATTGTTTGTGGCTGTGTGATCGCTAGTGGTGTTGTGTGTGTGTTGCTGAGGTGCAGTGAAATTTGGGTTATGGTGAGCGTGATGCTGTGGTGTAGTGGAAGCTTGGCTGTTATGTGCGTAGTGCAATTTTGTGTGGTGTGCGGCATTACAGTAACGGCATTTGTACTGTGATGGACAATCTCGAGCCATATGATTATCGCGTAAACAATTTAAGCACAAACGCGAGGTCATAGCAAACCGATGGCGTTCCTTCGGGTCCATCCGCTCGAAACGCGGACATTTCAGAAGGTTGTGCGCGGAGTTGCATAGCATGCAATTCGGCATTTCATGCGATGTGGAAGCAAAACTGGCTTGGCGAAGAACGGTCATTCTCCGTACGGGAGCTAGGTCGTTACCCTGTGGCGTATGACAGTTGTTGACAAGCAACGTCTCCAATACACGCATACGACGGTGCAAGAACGAAATCAAACTGTCGTAACTGGGATCGTTATTGCTTGAGGCTTGCTCCTCCCAATCGCGTAAAGTAATTATCGGAAGTTTAGTGCATAGCAAATGCTCGAGAATGCTACCCCATGTATTTGTTTCTTCTCCTAAGTGTTGCAAAATCTTTGTGTGTCTCTCAAATTCATCTACAAGGTGGTGCAATGTTGCAACGCTTTCCTTCTGTACAGCTGGGATGGCAAACATTGCTTGCAAATGGCGTTTTTTCAGGAGGTATTCATTCGAGTATCGCTCCGTTAGAGTGTTCCATGCTAAATCATAATTAGCTGCGCTTATGGTGATTGATTCTATCACTTGAGCAGCTTCTCCTTTAACCGCGGCGCGCAAATAGTGAAATTTTTGAATGGCCGGTAAATCCATATTATTATGAATTAAGCACTCAAACGTATCGCGGAATGTCAACCATTGCATATAGTCCCCCGTGAATTCAGGCAGCGCAATGGTAGGAAGTTTGATGCCCTTTAACGGATTCGCTCCGGTACTCGATTGGGCATTTTGAAACTGCTCTTTTGGTAACCTTGCTTGCAGCTGGGATTGCACAAGAATTAATCTATCCTCAAAACTTTCTCTGAGTGTAGCATTTTGCGACACTTCTTCCGGAGTGTCGGCAGAATCTTCCAATTGTTGCTGCACAGCTTCCAAATCCGCACACAGCTTATCGAACCTTTTAACGCGTATTTCCACCTCTACTTGATCCCGTTCAGGGACGAAATCCTTAATGAATTTCTCGTATCGCGAGAGAATTCCCAATAAAACAGTCCGCCGGGACGCCAAAACAACGGGCGGTGTGGCCATTATGTTAGTGGATGTGGGTGTTTGCGATTACAGTGACTTGCGTGATGCGGCAAAATCAGCTGTAAGTTTGCGGCAATCCAAAAAGTGTGTGGCACAAGCGGTAAAACGAAACCCCGATGCAATTATCGAAACTTGCGATTTAAAAACCAGATATTCGCACAATCCTGGTCACGGCACCATGAACAGTCGCGTATGTTTCGGATGATTTTGCGTGGGCTGAATATTTACCGCTGTGTGTTGAATTTCCAAAGTGCAAGAGAAAGTGTATTCATTATGTTGCCCTATTTATAATTTTTCTATGATTGCCACTCACGCGAGTGGCAACTCACCCGCTACTCATCATTTCCTACCGTGCTCATTCTCACTTGACGAAACTCACTTTCGTCAAGTTATCATTTGACATCCAAGCGAAGCGTCAACAGCTGGAGATACTGATAATCTGTTGTTACGGCTTAAGAAGCTGCTGGTATTTACTTCCTCTGCTGTTGTTCGATGATAGTCGAAAGATGAAGGGCACGCGCACACGGTTTGCGTTCAACAGCAATGGATCCCAGCTACTTCTTCAGTTAGCAACTTCTTCAAGATCCAACAGCATATGCAAATGTTATTAACCTAATACTGCATACACTTTTAGGAATAACAAAGACGCCCGCACATCGCGAACACAGTACCAACAAATGGTAGATGAGTTGGAAAAGGTCCCTGACATCGCCAGAGGGATGTATAAAGGTGACCAGACCGCTTTCTGGGAGGAAATGGCTGAGCACCTTAACGCCCTGGGACCGCCGATAAGAACGGGTGCAACGTGGAAGAGGGTAAGATTAAAAGAGCGACACAACATATTTATATTTTGCTTTTAATGTTCGCTGTTTGTTTTACAGGTTTGGTTTGATTATAAATGTGCGGTGAAAAAAAAACTCCGTGTGAACAAAGCGTCTTTGTTGGCCACTGGTGGCGGCCCGTTTCAGCAAAGGCCATTAAACGACGTGGAAGAAAGAGTGGCCAATTTGACGAACTTGAAGGCCACCATAGAAGGGAATTCAGGCCGCTCTTGGGGCAATTTAAACAACAACTATGACAACAACAACAACAACAACAACAACAACAACAACAACAACAGCAACAACAACAACAGCAGCAACAACAGCAGCCAATTGTTGCCAATCGGCAACAACGAGGAGCCAAACAGCGGCAGCGGGGCGCCAAACAACGGCAGCGAGACACCGAACAATGAGGAGCAAAATCCTATAACGGCAAAAGCTCGTCAAAAAAGGAGTCGTAAGCGACAAAACACGGAAGCGGTGTTGCGGCAAAACCAACAGCTTCTTAATCTAATGAAAGAAAACATTGAAGCTCAAAAAGAGTCCACAGCCGCATTGAATAGGGCAATTGTGGTATTAGAAAATATCACAGGTATGTTAAAAGAGGCTGTAGAACGCAAAACCAATTAGTGATTCTTATTTTTCATAATTTTTAAGATTTTAGTTGTAAGTTAGCGTTTAATGTTTTTATTAATTGAATTTCTATTAACTGAACTGTGATAAATGAACTCTTTTTGTGATGCAAACTTATGTGATGAACTTAAAAAAATAAATGAACTTGACCTCTAGCCTGCCTCTAGTTGCCTTTTATTCATCTGAGCTTGGCTCTTCCAATCCATACGCAATGCACATGTTGTGTAAGATACAACATACGTTCGTTATTTGAGTTGCTTTTACCGGGGTGTAGTGCAACTGTCGAGCACCTAACAAACATCTGAATCTATTTTTGAGCAACCCGATCGTGCGCTCCACTATTTCTCTACCTAAAGAATGGTTTTTATTAAAGGCAGCTTCTGGTGTGTTTGGAGCAGGATTACGTTTTGGTGTTATTAACCACGGTTTTGACGGGTATCCAGCATCACCTGTGAGAATTCAAAAGATTATTTACATAAACAAATACCCATCGGATGGTTTAATGTATTACCTAGTAGATTGAATGCAGTTTCTCCGCGTCGATGTTTTGTTTCGAAAAAGTTGTCCATTCCACTTACATTCAAAATATGTGAATCGTGATTAGCTCCTCCGAATTTGGCATTCACATAACGAATTTTCATGAGATGGTCGCAAATCTACCGGTACGAAGAAAAATAATATTGAAGTACAAAACATACGACAAACACTGAAAGCTTTACTTACAATCATCGCGTTTAAGCTGTAATAGCCCTTCCGGTTAAAATGCTGATCGTAATCGTCCACTGGGGCAATAATTTTTATGTGTGTTCCATCAACACACATCACAACACCAGGGATGCCACTTTTTGAGTAGAAGTATCGTCGATGAGCTCATTTGGAATCCCGGCCAAACTGATAAGGCTAGTTAGAATGACTATGACCAACGTCACATGCCAGGTGAGGGTGGATGGAAAACTCTCAGGACCTTTTGCTACCACCAAAGGTCTGCGCCAGGGGGACGGGCTTGCCTGTCTCCTATTCAACTTGGCGCTAGAGAGGGCCATCCGCGACTCGAGGGTGGAGACTACGGGAACCATCTTCTATAAGTCAACCCAGATCCTGGCATACGCTGATGATATAGACATCATTGGTCTGCGGCTCTCCCATGTAGCAGAAGCCTACCAAGGGATTGAGCAGGCGGCAGAGAGCCTCGGATTGCAGATAAACGAGGCAAAGACCAAACTGATGGTGGCAACATCAGCGGACCTACCAATAAATAATCCGAATCTACGTAGGTGTGACGTACAGATAGGTGAACGCACTTTTGAAGTCGTCCCACAATTCACCTATCTTGGGTCAAAGGTCAGCAACGACAACAGCATGGAAGCTGAGTTGCGCGCAAGGATGCTGGCTGCCAACCGGTCATTCTACAGCCTGAAAAAGCAGTTTACCTCAAAGAACCTGTCGCGACGGACGAAGCTGGGACTATATAGTACCTATATAGTACCAGTACTCACATACGCCTCTGAGACATGGACACTGTCCAAATCTGACGAAACCCTCTTAGCCGCGTTCGAGAGGAAGATGCTCAGAAGGATACTTGGCCCCGTATGTGTGGAAGGACAATGGAGGAGCCGCTATAATGACGAGCTATACGAGATGTACGGCGACCTCACTGTCGTACAGCGTATAAAGCTCGCCAGGCTCCGGTGGGCTGGCCATGTTATACGCATGGAAACGGACGACCCAGCCCGTAAAGTCTTTTTAGGCCGTCCACAAGGACAGAGGAGGCGTGGTAGGCCCAAATTGAGGTGGCAAGATGGCGTGGAGGCGTCCGCCATTAAGGCCGGGATAACGGACTGGCAGACGAAGGCGCGAGACCGTGAGCGGTTTCGGACACTCCTGAGGCAGGCCAAGACCGCAAAGCGGTTGTAGTGCCGGATAAGTAAGTAAGTAAGTATCGTCGTGCATCTTGTTGCTCATCTGGTTCCATCGCTAAAGAGATCCATTTGTTCCCTAAAGTTTCTTCGATTATATTTAAGCACTTTGCAAAGGCTACCGAGAAAGTAGGCTGAGCAATAGCTATTTTATAATCGTTTCCTGTTCCATTTTGGTAGCTGCCTTCAGCTAGAAACCGCAGAGCAGCAGCCAACATTTCGTTTGGCTTGAGCCCTTTCCCTTAACCGGTGGGAACTTGGGCTCGATCTCCGCCAGAATGTCAACAAAAATTTCCTTCGACACACGGAAATTTTTCTTAAATCTGAAATTAACAACCACGAAATGAGAGATGTTTAACACAGTTTGCACAAATGATCTGAATGATGAACTCACGCTTGGTTAGAAAGCTGTAACGGGTCGAAAACACTTCGAAGCAGTCGGCGCTGTTTTGCCAGATCCACCGTTGGTTCTTCTTCACTGCTGCTATCGTCACTCACGAAGTGGGAGAAAATCATTTCGATTTTTAAATCACGGATTGTTGTTAGCTTGAGAAACGTTTGTATCTTGTTTACGATTTTTATTTTGATTTTGAACTTTTTGACATATCGCCAAATGCTTTGACACAGTTTTGACGAAAGAAAAAACTTAACGAAACTTGTCTGTCACAAGAACAGTTTCAAAATGCATACCTATTTTCCGTTTGTCTTGACACACTTGTCTTGTGTCATTTCCGTTTGTGTTTAATAATCGTGCCTAATAACTACATACCTGCACCAAAACCAACCCGATCTCCGTCAGGTCTCGCTTCGCCTGGTCCAGCCACCGAGTTCGCTGTGCTGTCCTGCGCCTTATGCCGAACTGGAGATCGCTGTCGAACACCTTCTTGGTGGGGCATGAGTCCGGCATCCTCATGACATGCCTCAGCCATCGTATCCTGCCAGTCTTCGCCACCGTCAGGATGCTTGGTTCGCCGTACAGCTCAGCAAGCTCACGGTTCACATTGACCCATTTTTATTCCTTTTAATAGTAATAGATATGTTTTATTTTCACACGGTCTAACAGACATTCATTATTCCATTTGAAGCCCACTGGTCCTTTTGACTGCCGTTCGTGGTGCTATAATCGTGTAACAGTTATAATTATAGCACCACGAGAGCAGGTATAACAGTGCAAACTGTAGCATACTAAATACACCTGAAGTTTTATAATTTATGTTGCAACAATCAACAAAAATGGAAATAGTGATCTATTCGACGAATCACACCGCAAAAAGTAATATAGGAATATAAATTAAAGATAACTTAAAATACTAGAAGATTTTTAGTAGATGATACCACTCGCAATCCTTGCAATGTTTACAGGTGTACGCGCGTTCGGGGGTGCATGGCTGCGTGCTGGTATGCGCGCGTGCCTGCGCGTGTGTGTGTGTGCGTGAGGGAACCCCAAAACTGTTCGATTCTGATGCGGGCATTTTTTTACCCATTTTTGCGTGTACAAATTCCATGCATTTTCAAAAAACGCACTGCACGCCGCCCGATCGATTACCGCTACCTACGAGACAATACAACCATTGAATTGGCACCACTATCGTTGTGACCGGTTCTGCTGTTGGGGGTATTAAAAAGACAAACGATCGAAGCAAACGTGCATGTGATATGTTGCACATTTCTTTCCAATTCTGCTAGCAGATGCAAGTGGAAACACAGTGCATTTGTCGCGTCACAGTGGTAGACCCGGCAGCAAGAAAAAAGTCAAAACAAATTCTTTCGCCGGTTCGGATGGCGATCCAAAGTTCTTTTTCTTATTATTATTATTATTGTTATTACGGCCTATGCTATGATGTTGACTTTTTCAGGACTTGAGTACCACGAAGCCGGATAGTGAACCCTTGCTACGGTGGAGGGTTCATACGCGGTAAG
The DNA here is from genome assembly GCF_017562075.2 of Anopheles merus. Classification (NCBI taxonomy): domain Eukaryota; kingdom Metazoa; phylum Arthropoda; class Insecta; order Diptera; family Culicidae; genus Anopheles; species Anopheles merus. The sequence continues at coordinate 9,671,532 of NC_054083.1, forward strand.
AACCCACGACGGGCATGCTGTAAAGATGTGCAATATGTTTTTATACTGGTCTGTTTGTCCGGATCGGAATTAGCGCATAATAGTGGACCATACCACTGCACGCTAGAACAATGCCATACCAACTAAAAATGCTTGGTGGCAATCTTGTCCCTATAGCATACTTGCCCCAAGTTCCACTATACCGGTTTCACAATCAGCTTGCGTTCTAGATACCGGCGGAATGAAAAGTTGATGAAAATCAGCGCCGGGCTGAATGTGTTAATGCGAATAAGGGTTCTGCGCGTTGCACAGCAAACCCTCCAGCGTGAGCTAGCGATTCCGTTGTCATTTTGATACATTGCAGCTTTTGAACTCATTGCGCTTTTTTGGTTTGATTAGTGAAAATGCAACTTCATCGCCGCAATGTTTATTAATGGCTGTTTTAAGCGCCACAGCAACTGATGAGCATTGATCACACGCGAGAAAGAGATAGCGCTTTGGAGGGGAAAAGCTCGGACGACTTCTGACAGCGATTGGCCGTCTGGCTCACCAACACAACTAAACCTTCGACAGTCCGCTCAGGCGAGGGGTATGCGGCAGAGTCAGGGACGGGTAGCTCGAAACGCTGCTTGACAAATTTGCCGTTGGAGGGAAAAAGAAGGCATGAGAAAATGCGCGAAAGGGAATGATTTCTTTCGTCGCTTTGCGCAGCGGGCAGGCGGCTTCTTCCGCAGCTGTTAAGCCACAATCCGTGGCTTCGTCCTCTGTTTCCATTGCGCGGTTGCTCCTTCCAGACTGTCCGGCTACATCGTCTGCGCGTCCTGGGCCGTCTGTCTCGCCTTCCTCGCTGCTGCTGGACGATATGGCTGGATCGCGTTCCCCGTAAAGGCGTCTTACGTCCTGCAAACGCCTTCTCTCTTTGAACCGCGCCTGTCGTAGCCTAAGATCTGCGCGGCGGGCTGCCGTTCTTGGTGATGGTGGTGGAGATGAGGGACGTCCTGCTCGCTGCTCCTCCCATTGTCGGGCCTTTGGTGCTCGGCGACGCGTTCGTTCCGTTCATTTCGTTCTTTCAGTTCATTTCGTTCTTTCCGTTCATTCCGTTCCGTTCATTTCGTTCTTTCCGTTAAATCCGTACTAGTGTTGGCCTTTCCGGTCCGAATCTAGTAAAAAAGTTCCGTTCTTTATGTAAGCCGTTCCGTTCCGATCCGTTATACAAAATCGTTCCGTTCCGTTCATTTCGTTCATTTCGTTCTTTCCGTTCTTTCCGTTCTTTCCGTTCTTTCCGTTCTTTCCGTTCTTTCCGTTCCGTTCCGTTCATTCCGTTCATTCCGTTCCGTTCCGTTCATTTCGTTCTTTCAGTTCATTCCGTTCTTTCCGTTCATTCCGTTCCGTTCAATTCGTTCTTTCCGTTCACTCCGTTCCGGTCTTTGCCGCTTTAATATTGTCATCAAGGTGCTATCGTTCGTGCGTTCCGTTCTTTAAAAAAACCGACTTTGTCCGGGTGTTGCTTGCTGCATGCAAGATAACTGTTCACTCTTTCTCGCACACAGTCGGCCGTATCGGGGTGGTCGTTCGTTGAAGAACGTTCGTCGCTCATGAGTGGACAGGGTTGTACCACTAGATTGGGCAGAACAAAACCTAGACGGTTTTCTAATTTTTGATCATAGAGGACTATGAAATGAGTGAAAATGAGCGTCGCGGCGAACGTTCCCGGGAACGAACGACCACCCCGATACGGCCGAGTATGTGTTACCTGTGCACTCTCCCATGCTCACAGGACTATTCATCACACTTCGTCGCGTATCGTTTATAAAAATCGTAATAAGCGAAACCAAAAATGTTATTTGGTATTATGGTGCAATTTGTAACATCTATTATACTTTTTGTTATAATTTAGCTTATCCTTACCAGACAAATAATTATTATAAAATTTAAATCTGTACTCATATGGCAGAACGGGTTCGAAGAGATGTATTATAATATGCGATTATGAACAACGAAAAATAAAATGTATTTATTTTTAATGCCACGATATCCGCTTGATCTTGGCAGTCGGCATGATTCCAATATTTAGCCATTCGATTCAAAGCATTCTGTTCCATTCGAGAACCGTTTGAGTGCCGTGATGTTGTAAACGATTTATGTGAGAAAAAAAACTATTTGTTTTAAGTAGTAAGTGAAATTCAAATAATTAGTCAATCTCGTGATACAATCGTCAACTTTTACCACTCAATAACATCGGCATGGGTAAAAGCCTCGAATGGATCGTGCCCCCATACGCTGGGATGATTATCCTGCTATGGGCATTTAAGTTACTGATAGCCAAGCCTATTAGTGGTACAGGAAGGCTTTGACCGAAAATGGTCGTCGCATCTAAAAATTAAAAAAAATGCTAGATAATAAATGCATGCTTTATATTAGCACAGCTGGTACAGCTTACTGGACATAGGTTGAACCCATCTGGATTTGGTGATTTCAGAATGATGATTTAAGCAACGCCTTTTCATATCCTGTCTCAAATAACACCTCCCCCCCCCCCGAATGACAGTTTGGCTTCTTAGCTCTGGGTCGGTTCTTTTGCACCCCAGGTTCACGTTCCGTTCTTTTTGAAAAATGAACTAGTTCCGTTCCGTTCCTTTTTTTTAACGAAATTCCCTACACTAATCCGTACCGTTCCGGTCTTTGCCGCTTCAATGTTGTTAGCAACGTCTTTCCGTTCTTTTCAAAAAACCGGTTTGGTCCGGCTGTTGCATGCAAGATACAGGGTTTTCCATTGAGTTTAGACAAGCAGCATACTTTTTTTGAATGATGGCAGTGATGTTTGGTTTTCAATAATTAATGAACTTTAAAAACAAGTTTTTGCAAAATTTTCAGACATAACATCAAAGTATGACAAAAACCCTTTCCAATGACACATTAATTATCAAAATCTAACTATCATATGCTAAAATATGATGGTTTATGTTCGGTCGAAAAATAGCTCAAATTCGGGACAAAAAACACAAAGTTTACACTTTGATGGCCTATATCTCAGTAAGTTTAAGATAAAAACGTGAAATATTTTGGTTTCAACTAAGTTTAAGTATCTATTTTAAGAAAATGATTACGGTGGTAACCTGCGATGAAGTTGGTTTTTCGATTTTTATACAGGCGTTTGCCCAATGTGCGTTGCTGATGCCACAGCAAATGACCGTTGGTCGGTTGGGTGGCAGCCGCTGACGTCACAGGCGTTGAACGTTGGTCCAGGAAGACAAGATTTGTCGTCCAAGCCTGGCCGGCGCGTGCTTAGGCCAATCAAGGGCAAAATTTTGCGCAAACACGTCTGGACCAAGTATATATTATGCACACTTTTGTATGTGGAAATCTACCACCCGCGATGCTGGTCGTAGTTTTCCACGGATTTTCACAAAACAGCCACCATTCGACGGGGCTCGTCAGCGCGCGTCTTTTGACGTATTTCTTCAAGAAAATTTGTTCATTTTTACTCACTTTTTATAACACTTCAGTAGTTTATTTCAACACTTTTTGAACTTCAAACAACTTTTCACTGAAACATTTTGCGCGGACACACGAAGCACCGTTGGATTCTTCTCGCCAAGACGAAAAAATATTGAAATCGAATGCGAAAATAGGACCACTTTACCAAAGTTCACGATATTTGCACTTAAAAAGGTCACAAACTTTTTCACACAATTTTCACGAAAACGGAGTACATCACTTTGTACAACTGCTTGGCCCCGTTTCAGATATCAATTTTCATTGAAATCGACCAAGCGGTTTTCGCGTGGTGCAAGTTTGACCGAAACTTATACTCTTTTTGAACTATTCACAAAATTCATTGGAGTTGCACAACTCTTTCAATTTTACCCGATCGGGCCGAGCGACACCTCGTTTGAGAGAGCGTGCAAAACTGAACACTATTCATGGGAAATGAAAGAGACCTGGCTCCTAGAATTCGTTTTCCCCAAGTTATGGTAGTTTTTCACTTAACTTAACTAAGTCGAAACTTTGTTCCTCCATAACTTTTGTGTTTGTCAACCAATCTGGGAGTCTGACCATTTACCATAAAGGTATTCCTACCACGCACACGATGGTGTTGTTTGTGAAACGATTGGCTCAACACTTTTTAATATATGTTGAGAAAACATAATAAAAAGTTAGATAACTCTTAATATATTTTTCACTTTGTGATCAAACCGCTCGATATGAGTGTCGATCATTAGGTTTTATCGTCCCGCACCATTTAAGACTTCGACAGTGCGAATCCGACTATTTTTCACGAAGTTTAACGATTTTAATTAACGAAAAATCACGTGCACCTTCCCTTTTTCACATAGCAACTTTTTCGAAAAAAAAAAAAAATTGCATACGCCAGAGGACGACGGTGGCTTTGCAACTTTTACCGGGATAACTGGCTTTTTCTTTGTATGTGGGATTCTTTATTTCAACCAAATCCCGCACTGACCCAACAATTCATTCCCGCGAGGGTTTCCCTCAAGGGGGTTCTTGACCATATTAGGCCGTTCTTTTACCGTGCTTGTGCACCTTTCAATTTTATTTCGTTATTTGTTTAACACCTATCGTCATCCAAATTGTAGTCTCACATTTCAGCCGTAGCTGCATTAACATTAACGCCGCTTGTTTAGCGGGAGGCAACTTCTGCCTCGACCGCCGCCGCTTGTTCAGCAGCGCTAAGACCACCGTCCGTGGCTCTTGCTACAGCCTTTCACTTGCTGCGATGCGTTACGAGATGGTCCGTTTGCGTGATACGCGATTGCTCGGCCGTCATTGTCATCGCTGCGATCCCGGTTGGCCACCCCAAGAAGACGACGGTTTCGCCTCCTCTCCCTAAACCGCGCTTGTCGTTCACGAAGCGCTGCACGACGTTAAGCGGATCGTGGTGAAGCTGGTGGGGTTGGGTCCAGCTCGACGTTCTTCCAGCCGGCGTGCTGTTGCTGCGCCAGTTGCGTCGCTCATTTCGTGCCCGCCGCACTTCGGCGCGTTGAGCCTCTAGCTTAATGTTGTCCCCATTTTGGGCGCTAGATGACGTTGGTCGCCATTGCTGCCCGCTCCTCGTCCCACGCTCGCTGCAGTTGGGCCGTTATGCGCTTTTCGGCTTCACAGATACGACTCCAGCTCTCGGCATCGCACAGCAAGTGCCGCTGGAGGGTGTCAGGACAGACAGGGTCTGGACCCCCCTCGCCGAGTAGCTCCTGACGTAGCGTCCTGACGTCCTGTTGCTGCTGCTTTGCTGCTGCTGGAACGACGGCTGCTGCTGCGATGACTATTGTTGCTGGTCCTGCTGTCGCTCGGGCGATGCTGGTGTTCCTCCTACGGTGTATAAGACGTAGTGGTGGTCTGAGGCAGTGTAGCGTGTGCTCACAGCCCAGGTGTCAGGGCGAGCAATCGACGGGCTCGCGAACGCCAAGTGCACTATGCTCGGAGAGGCCACCCCGTTGCCATCGTAAGTGAAATCCTGACCTTGTTGATCACGCGCAGTCCTAGCTGTTCCATCATTCCGTGCAGCTCTTCACCACGGTCACAGGATCTCGACGACGACTTGAGAGTGCGAGAACGCTTCGAGTTCTACTGATTCCGAGAAGCGCTCGAACTTGGAGAGGTTGAGGCTTGGTCGAGTATAGCAGCTATGAAAACTACTTCGCCAATCTACGCTGCTACCAATCCACGAGCTTCACTACACCACACGCGCTGAATTGGTTACTCGCCAACAGCTACCACCGCTGCCGTCTTACAACTGATAAATGCCCATCGACCGTTGTTATCTGGTGGGCGCAGAACGTGGGAGAGGATGAGCACGTCTGCCTTCTCCTCTGTAGCAGCTTGCAACACCAGGTTCTGGGCAAAAAATTGAAGAGGGTGCGTCGCTCACATGGGGAATTAATCCGCACCAGTCCCGAATTTTCTTGGTGCGTTTTCACGTCTAAACAGCTCTACCTACACTTTAGACCCTATTTCGACTTTATGTTTCCCTTGGGAATTTTTCACCGGAGGGGGGAAGATGGGAGCGGGGAAAATAATTTTTCCGGATTCGTGGGATCAGGCTCTACCACCTTGCCAAAAACCAGAATTTTCGGGCGACTTCGACTTCATTCGTCTTTTATAGGGCACCCTACTCTGTTCCGGCCAATGATGGGGAAGCACGGGGGGGAAATAATTTTCCCGTTATCAGTAGATCGTCCTCAACATCCCTACAAAATTCGCAACTATTCGTCCACTTCGTCTTCGTGGCCATCCGTCACTCGGTCGAACAATTCTAATTTTGCTACTGGGGTAGCCCCTGTCACACCAGTTTTGTTAATGGTGTGTCGGCTGACAAATGTCACCCGATTTGTGCTGCGCTTAAATTCCGTTTTTCCACCGATTTGAATCTGTTTTTACTCACTTCGCTTTAAACGTCACTGCGCGCACCTTTTACACCACATCCGGCAAGAATCAGTGCTAAGTTCACTTAGATATAAGTGTTCAAATTTCCCCATACAAAATGTATGGGGATTTATTTCATCTTTACAGCGTAGTCTTCCAGCATCGATTTGCAGACTTCAACGTGATTCCGCTTTTCGAACAGGTTCAGGCATTTCGGGACCAGGCGAGACTTCACCCGCTTCAACCCAAAACATCTTCAGAATGGTGTTGACCGAGCCTTTTGAAATCCCAACACTTTCCGAAAGGTCTCGTATCGTCAACCGACGATTGTTGATCACCAAATCCTTGATTTGGATGACGTGGGCGTCGTTGGTCGAGGTGGAAGGTCTCCCGGACGGGCTTCGTCTTCGACCTTCTGACGGCCATTTTTGAATTCACTATACCGTTTGTAAACATTTTTCTTCGACAAAGATTCTTGCCCGAAGGCTTTTTGTAACATCCGGAATGTTTCCGCAGCGTTATTTCATTGCGCAAACAAAATTTGATGCATGCGCGCTGCTCCACAAACTTGGACATGATCAATAACGACAACAACACTTGACGCAGCTCTGAAAACAAATTGTCATTCCTATCCGGCATGATGTATTGACTTGCAACTTGACAGATCTGTCAAACACATACATATTGACAAACAACCCACGGCGATGGCTGACTTGCGCTGGACTCGCTCTAGCAACCTGCGGAACTCGCGAGTGTTCAGCGCCTCGTGCCATACTGGTGCGACGTAGCGCATGACCGAGTCAGCCACCGCTGCCAGAAGACGGGACTTCGACATCTTCGGCCCCCGGTGGTTTGGCATGAGTCGACCGACCGCCTGCGCGATCTACTCCGCCCGCTACGTCACTGCAGCCACGTGAGGCAACCTGGATAGGTGGTCGTGGACCAGCACGCCCAGGTGCTTTATGCTCCTTGAGTTTGGAATTGCGGTTCCTCTCACGTCGATGGTGATATGGTTTGGAGGTTGCTTCAGACTTGAGATAATCGTCATCTCCGTCTCAGCTGGTGCCAGCTTCAAGTAGTGCTGCTGCATCCACTGGTCGACTGCTGACACCGCTGCCTCCGCCACTGCTGCAGAGTCTTCCGGCGTCCTACCCGCGGCCAGGATGACGGTATCATCGGCGTAACCAATGACCTTGGCCTCGTCGGGTAGGGAAATCCGTAGCACCCGTCCTACATTACGTTCTACAGTGTGGGGCCCAATATGGACCCTTGTGGAACTCCCGCACTGACGCAACGTAGGACGGGTCCCTTGCTGATGTTGTAGATCAACTTGCGATCCATGAAGTAAGACTGCAAGATCCTCAGCAGCCCTGAAGGGACCCCTTTTCTCGCAACGCATTGGCGATCGACTGCCAACTGGCAGTATTAAATGCGTTGCGGACATCCAGCGCAACCACCATCAGGCAACGCTTGTCGCGGTTGCTAGTCCGGCCGAACGATCGGGCCGCCTTGCCTGCGTCCACAAGGCTTTGGATGGCACTGATGGTGGATCGTCCGCGACGAAAGCCATAATGCGCGTCCGAGGGCTGCGGTTAATACGGGTCCTCGAGGTGTTTGCTGAGGCGATTGAGGATCAGCCGCTCCAACACTTTGCCTAGTGCGTCCAACATGCACAGTGGCCTGTAGGAGCTGCTTTCTCTGGGGGCTTTGCCTGGCTTGGGCAGCAGTACCAAGCGCTGCCGTTTCCACTGTTGCGGAAACGTACCAGTGTTGAGGCAGTCCTGGTACACACTGCAGAATATCCCCGAGTACTTCTCGATCGCGACCTTCACCGCAGCATTGGGGATCCCGTCCAATTCTGGCGCTTTACTTATTGCAATTTGAGCTGCGATCTCCTTCAGCTCTTTGAGGGTCACACGTTCGATATCGGATACTCTCGGATCAACATTGTCAGTATCGGGCCAAAAAACCGGAGTTCGGGTGGGGAACAGATCAGAAACGATCCGTCCCAGCTGGACCGGGTCTGTCTCGGGCGGTACACGATTGCCGCGTAAATGAGACAGAACAACCTGGTACCCCACTCCAAACTCGTTTTCCTCGGCGATGTCGATAAGCTTTGCAAATTTCGCGTGCTAGCTTTAATGGCTTTTTCCAGTCTAATCTTTGCAGTCCGGTGCAGTCGCCGCAGCTGAGACTCCTCTCCTGGAGGTCTGTGGTTAGGCGCATCCGCACACGCGCCGCAGTACACTCGTTCCACAGCTTTTCAATTAACGGTGACCACCAAAAGACGTCGCGGTGTTGGTGCTGCAACACGTTGCACGTTCACGTCCTCGAGAGCAGAACGGAAACTCTTTTCGTGGAACTGCGTGGTCTACCAGCGCAAATAACGCGCTGCCGGCTGACTGACGGACTACCATTCGATGACCCGCGGGACTGTTGTTCCGCTTCCCCAACGGTGTATGTTATCAGTTGATGATCTGACCGGGCAAACTCGTGTACCTCCCACGTTTCTGGCCGAGCTATGGACGGAGTGGCGAAACAGACGTCAATGACGCTGCTGGTGGCCGCTCCTTTGCCAAAGAACGTGGGTTCATTCCCGGAGTTAATAACTTGTAGCTGGACACTCTGGATTAGCTGCAGTAGATCTTCTCTCACTGGCTGTTCCTGACACTGCCCCACTCCATGTGACGATGACGACGTGGGAGTGGGATGATGTCTCCAGCTGAACAGCGGCCAGAAAGCTTTCGTACTCGTCCTCAGGCCGTCTTGGTCGAGCGTAGCAGCTGATGAAGACGATGCCACCAATCTATGCGGCTACGACTCCAGGCACAGTACTGCGCCACACCCGCTGGATTGGGTAGGAGCTAGTAGCCACAACTGCTACAGATTGCCGGCATCATACGCCCAACGCCCGTTGTTCTCCGGTGGTCTGTACATATCCGACAGGAGCAGGACATTAACACGGTGTTCCCGCGCTGCTTGGAGCGCCAAGTCCTGCCCTGCCTGACAGTGATCCACATTTATTTGAGCCACTGTTAGGGTGAAGACGAAGCCGGCTGTTCGCAGCTCATGTGCCCAATGCGATGAGGTCCACCGCTGACCGCACACTTCACGTCACCAGAGCAGTCCCGGGCTTTGTGGCCTTCGCTGCCGCACCGGATGCACAGTTGCTGACGGTCTGTCGGGGAACGGTATTCGTGTGCGAGTTGGCCGCGCTCCAGGCAACGGTAGCAGCGCTGGCGCTCAGGTGCTGCTTTTTCGACGCCTCTTATTTTGCAGATGCAGCAACATAGGCGGAGCTTCGTCCCCTCGAGGCAGCGGCAGCCTCAGCGGGCAAGCGTACTCGAGCTCGCTGAGTGCCATTTTGCAACTCCGACACGCTCACCCGGACGATGTCGATCGGCTCTCGGTGTTCTCCTTCAATGACCTTTTTGATGTTGTCTTCTGTTGCCAGTGGATCGATGTCGTTAACCAGGACATCGGCCATGTCGGTGATCACCCGGGCTAGTCCGGCGTCACCAACAATCTCCTGGACTTCTGCGCGGACCAGGCTGGCGTTGGCTGAATTACTTACGGCCATTCGGAGATTTGCGGCGTGGCTGCGCTTGCCCATCTTTAGGTGGTCTGCAAGGCTCTTGTGGGGTCTTGTGCACCTTATCCCGAAACATTTTGGTACAGCGTGTACCAGGTGTGTCCGGCACTCTGGATCACCTCGATCTTGTCCGGCTTGGCCAAACCTTTTGCTGCTGCCGCTGCTGCTGCTGATGCGCCTGCTGGCGAAGTTGCGGCGTAATATACCGCTCTTCTGTTGTTGTGGCTGCTGCTGCTGTCTACGCTGTGGTGCTGTTGCTGCTGTGAGCCACCGACCACCTGTCGCTGTGGCTGACGCTGCTGCTGCTGCTGCTGCTGCGAGCCAGCGAACCCCTGTCGCTGCGGCTGGCGCTGCTGCTTCTGCTGCTGGGAGCGAGGCTTACCGGGCCCGGCTATGGTATTTGCAGCGTACCACCTCACTAAAGGTAAGTCCTGGCATGTTTAATATGTTTAATATGTTTATTGATAATCCATCGGGATCTTGAAGATCCTATGAATGTACTTAAATTAGTGCTTATAGACTATGTAAGGTACATAAATCGATCGGGGAGAAAAGGTGCACAAGAATAGAAAATGTATTTTGAGAAAAAAATTATTACGTAAGTTTTGTCCTGAGTCTATCTCTAAAAACATTCTGTGGCATGTTGAAATCAAATAAATCAAAGTTATTTATGAAAGTTCGACACATAGCTGACATAGGATCAGACTGGCCAAACGAGTTCTATAACGAGGGACGGATATGAATTGACGTGTACGTAGATTCCTAGATGGCGCGTTAAATTCTATCGTAGCTAATAGAGTAGGAGCATCAATGTGGTGGTTAAGTAGTCCTGATATAAAAAGGCATTTAGCTATCTCACGGCGCTTTTCAACGACTGAATTCCTAAAAGCAGACACCGGAATGGTATGACGGTAGCACATCGCCCTGTCGCCATGGTAAGAGTCTTACAGCATATCTAGTCGCTTTTCTTTGGATGGCCTCGATTCGATTACTCCATTGTTCGGTACAGGGGTCACTAACAATACTGCCATATTCTAACACAGATCGAACGTAGGCACAGTAGATGGTTTTTATGGTCATAGGATTACGGAAACCTTGCGTTGATCGAATAATCCAACCCAGTAGTTGGTTCCCTCTAGACACTATATTCTCTAGGTGATCGTTAAATGTTAAACGTGTGTCGAGAATGATCCCAAGGTCGCGGAATGTATCGGTGCGTTCAACGGATAAGTTATCGATCTGGTAGTTAAATCGTGTGCAAGACGAGAACGGTAAAAAGACAAAACACGACATTTTTCGATACATAGCACCATTGCATTATCACGGCACCATATGCTAAACAGGTTGATGGCATGTTGAAGATTGATGCAGTCATTGGTATCGTTGATAGGAGCGAACAGCTTAACGTCATCGGCAAACAGAAGAAAACGGTGTTTAGCTAGCAATTGCCCTACATCGTTTATATAAAGAATGAGAGCAGCGGGCCCAAATTGCTGCCTTGAGGCACCCCTGAGGTGCCAAGCACCTCTCTAGATGTATGATCGTTTACCTTGATCTTGTATGAGCGTTCTGTGAGGTAGGAATGTAACCACTTAACTATTTGTTCCGAAAACCTAATTTGTGGCAATTTGGCGATTAAAATGTCTGTCGTGTGAGATGAGGTCGAAAGCAGCTTTGAGATCGGTGTAAATAGCATCCACTTGACCTCCGGAGTCGAGATTACGTTTGCAGAAACTAACGAATTCAGTGAGGTTCGTTATGTTGAACGTTGGGTACGAACCCGTGTTGGTTATCCATAATATAATTCGATGTAGCGGAGAGCATAGGGCTGTAAAGCAGAAGCTCAAAAGCTTTTGACACCGCACAAAGTGATGTGATACCGCGATAGTTTTGAAGCACATGAGCGATCCCCTTTTTTAAATATTGTACCATCCACGAGGTCTTCCATAGCGTGGGAAAATACCGGAACTCAATGACGTGTTGTATATGTTTGTAATATAGGTGCTAGGGATTGATAGCATTTACTGATGATGAAACTCGGAATGCCATCGGGACCAGGAGCTGTAGATGGTTTAAGGCTTTTGAGGCACTTTTCTACTGTGCGTATATCAAACGTAGGAATGGTGTAATCAATCATGTTTAGAGGTGTGTAAGCTGTGGCCCTTGAGATCACCGTTTGATCTACAATTGGGGTGGAGAAGGCATCGGAAAATCGTTCAGCAAAATGTTGCAAATATCTTCGGTTGGGTGGACGTGCCACGGATCAATATTTGATTGTGCATGGAACTACGTTTGAGCGTCGTCTGCTGTCGATGAAGCGCCAAAATTTCGGGGATGTCGGAGAAGGTACCTTTCGATTGAAGATATATATGCTTATATCTTGATCGGTTATACTGACGGTATGCATGTACGGCGTTGTTACGATTTTCCCTAGTGATATTACTTCTCAAAAAACGGTGTCTGTCGACTATGGCTTTGTTTTTGGCTCGTTTGAGGATGATAAGCCTGTTATTACTCCATGCTGGAGAAGCGTTTTCGGGCATAATTGGCGTACAGGATTGTAGAGCATCTTTCATGAAAATCGTGAAGCGCATGAACAGCGTCGTCAACAGACGGAAAGTTGGAGCAGTTAAAAGTAGAACCGAATAGAAATATTCTTTCCTCCAGTTCGACGATATAGCCTTTGAGTAATTAATCGTTGCTGATATGTGTTGCTTGGATGGGAGCTAGACGCATGATGATCATAGTGGTATTGACCATTCGAGTGCAGGATGATATTATCGAGCTTGAGCAGGGCGGTTCGGATTTAGAACAGACACGGGCAGAACAGATCTCAGCGGCGTTGGAGTTAGCAAAAATTAGGTCGAGTTGTCGGTCATGGAGTTTCTAACGTTGCTTAATCATAAAGGCCGTTTGCCGCCATACTCGATGAAAATATGACTTATTTCGAGATTTAGATGACGGTTTATAGTGCATGAAAGTGGAGCGCAATGGTACATCCTCGACATCGGCTGGATTGA